>NC_058033.1:11315544-11622044 GCF_019176455.1 Solea senegalensis
GTGCTTATGAATGAACGCTGCCATCTCTCGCGCTCCCTGCCTCTTTTCCCCCCCACACATCACCGCGTTGGTCTGAGGCGAATCACCGACCGTGCAATGGTGAAAATTCTTCTCCTTAAACAGGTTATGTTTACGGCACAGTGATCTCCTTGGTGCTGCGTGTGTTTGCACTAACTCTGGCATACACAGATGTGACTACACAACACTATTCTTAGCTGAGGCTGCCCACACGTGGGTGAGTTTACTGCAGGGGAACTGCATGTATGTAACGTAGGGGAGTGAATGAGTGAGTGAGTGAGTGAGTGAGGGAGGAGCTGACAAACATCCAGCAGTGTCCAGGTTGCGAGACTGAGAGCACGGAAAGCAAAGGGATGGGGAGCGAGCTGGAAAATTAAACTGGGCCTTAAATACAAGGGGTGACCACAACCACTTACACAGAACCTCTCTTTCTCACACACACACAAATAGACACAGCTGGATAAAAGCCCTGGCACCTGAGCATTCAGAGAAAAGACTCTTATGTAATCTCGTCTGAGATATTCCAGCAGTGTTTCCAGGCTCATGAATGGGTGGCAAATGTTGTGCGAGTGTGTGTTTCTGTGCGTGGCAGTGGCAGTGGAAGCAAACAGGCAGTGCGAATCCTCTAAAAGGTAAACAAATTAGTCCAAGTGAGTGACAGGAAGCTTACCTGCCACCTCCACTATGTCTCCCGGGACGATGTCTCTGGCTTTGATCCTCTGCACGGTCTTGCGGTTCATGCGGTAGACTTTCCCCATCTCTGGTTCATATTCTTTCAGGGCCTCGATGGCGCTCTCGGCGTTGCGCTCCTGTGACCGCAGACGTGCAAGACAATGTGTTAAAAAAGCCAAATTCTTTGGCGACTCCACATGGATATTTTGATGTAAGGAAAAGGATGAGGAGCAGTTATCACAATCTGATCTGCAACATTTTTTAAGTTGAATATTCACTTGTGTGTATATATATATGTGTGTGTGTATATATATATACACATATATGTATATACATATATATACACACATGTGTATATATGTATATACATATATACATATATACACACACATACACATATACATATATACATATATACACACACATACACATATATGTGTATATATACATACCTATATGTATATACATATATACACATACACATATACATATATATGTGTGTATATATACACATACATACATATATATACATCCATCCGTTCCATCTAAATCTCTGTTTAGTTTCCGTTTATCACAGAGTGTTACACTGTATGTGTTCTGTTTTGTTTTCAATGTCTGATCTCTTGGGTACAATGTTACACCTTCATGTTTGCTGTATTTATTGGGAAATGATTATGATCGGATTCCGACTCATAAAAACAAATGGAAGACATTTGTTTTGCAGGAGCTCCAGGGTTTTGACCTGACTGTTCCACTGTCAACAGCCTCATTCCAGTGCAATGAGCTGTGTGGACATACAGATGTTGACACTATAGTGTTAGTATGAATGCAGCGGCTGGACAAGACGAACCCTGCCAACACCTGGTGGACTGTAACCATGAGAACACCAACAGGGAAAGAGATGTTACACAAATGCAAACATAGACACAGGATTGAGGAAGAGTGTATCTCACCTGCCAGACCCCAATAACAGCGTTGGCAATGAGGATAAGAAGAATAACGACGGGCTCGACAAAGGCGGTGGTTGTCTCCTCTCCTTCTTCAAACAGAGCCAACACCTACATGAACATACAGCAGACAGACACATTATACTGTGACTCCTTAAATCCCATGACGACTCATAAAACACTTTCAAAGACAGCTTTCAGTGAAACACGTCTGGCAGGAAAAACGTTTGAATGGTGGTGCAGGAAAAACCAGGTGAAGGAGAGCCAGACTGAAAGGGTATCTGGACAGCGGCTGTGGTGTGTGTTGCTATAGCTGATGGAGGTTTTACAGGCCTGTCAGGTTAGTTCAAGGACCCCCTTCACTGACACCACTTTGATTTGTGTCACACTGGATATTATTTAAAGAGGTCCAGTGTGTAAGAACCCTCCCTTTCCCCATGAACATGTCAGGGAACTATGGTGGCCTTCGCACAGCAGTAAGGATGCTGTTCGCACTCTGGCTGCGTCGTTTCTGGGGAGGCTGCTGTTGAAACTATGGATGATAAGGTTAAGGCTATACCTACAATAATCAATTAATCGATTATTAATCAATTACTAAATTAATCGACAACTATTTTCATAATCGATTAATCGACTTGAAGGTTTTTTTATGATTAAAATATGAAGAAGAAAAAAAATTCCGGGTTTGACGAACACCCATCAACATTTTTTAAGGTTTCATCGAGAAAATAATCGACAGATGAATCGATCATGAAAATCATCGTTAGTTGCAGCTGTAGCTATATCTAATACTCAGTATCAGTATCAGTCATACAGGCCAAAGTAACTGGATGCTTTACTACACACAGCTGCAAATGCCTTCTTTATGCAGTCTTGTATAAAGTACCTAAAAAGGATACTTGAGGAAAAGTATCTAAAGTAAAAGTTGCTTGAAATATATAAGTGAAGTACAGATATGTGAATTTTGTAGGAACAAAGTATTTGTACTTTGTTACATTACAACACTGGTAGTATATGGATCAGCACAAAAGTTGTTGTTTAAAAGCAGTAAAAGACTATCTGACCGATATTGGTGTTGGTAAAAATTCAATAAAATTATATAATATTAGTAGCAGACACAAAAAAAGTGTTATGAAGTCATCCCTAGTGGAAATATAGCAGAGGAGATGCGCCAGCATGAAGCAACGCCCCTTAACTAAAGTACATGCTTAAAGCTCTAAGGCAGCCAATATACACTTTCTCTCACTGAAAGGTGAATAAATCGCTGACGGACAAATTTGTTTATTTCAATATAGCTATATTTGCTTTAATACTCAGACCTTTAGCAGCTGGTTTTATCTCTTTAGTTTAAATCATTTTAAGCACATTTAACTACATTGTAGTTGAGACAACTTTGTCCTTTTATTGACTCAAACTCAAAATCAAACGGCAGATACCTTTTGATGCCTTTTCTCTGCAGCCAATAAACCGATAAAGGCTGCAAACATTTCAGACTGGATGAACTGCAAAAGCAAGACACTGAAGAACAACAATCGCTGCAGGCATTCAAAACAAACATCATAAAAGTATGCAACACTAATCAGCATGGCTCTGTTTGCTCGCTAGGCTCTTATTCAATTCTCTTTAAAAAATATAGACTTATCAAAATAGTCAAATATTGAACGAACAAATGAACCAAACAAAGGTAATTCAGAATAAAAGCTCAAAAACACCCCCACACACACACAAACACACACATACACTCCCTAAAATGACAAGGGCAATAAAATTCCACAAAATCCAGCAGGATATTAGATCATTGGAAAAACAGGATCTTTGAGACGACTCTGACTCTTCATTCTCATGGTTGCATCAGTACACCACAGCTCTTGGATGGTGGGAAAGTCGCACACAAATGAACATTTACATAAAGGATTCTGTGAGGGCGACTTCATTCTGTGGTGCAGTGCAGATGAAATGATGTTTGCCAGAGTGTGAGCACGAGCTACAGTACAACCGTGAGCATGATCTGCTTACAAGGTTTTTACCTGCGAGACAGAGACAAGCTTTTGGGAAATAGTCCAAATATTAAATAGCTTTCAAGATGAAAATGAATTCAAGGACACGGAAGGACATTTGATATCACTGTGCAGTTTAAGTGGGAACTACAAATGAGTGTCCACTGGAATTTAATAGTGTGTGTGTGTGTGTGTGTGTGTGACAATGTTACTAACTGAACTTCCTGACATTGAGCAGGGACATTTTTATCATCAGTACTTTTGGTTTTTGGAAGTGGCCCATTATGAACCCCCATCTTGAAGCCTTTGAGTATTTTGGTCAATGGCAAGTTGTTGTTTTTCTTCTTTTTTTTTTAAAGAAAGAAAACAACAGAAGCAACCATTTTCTGAAGAGTTGGGGCACTGCACCTACACCTGCAACCTGAAACCTGATAATTACAGTCCAGTTCAGAGAGATCGGGGACGCCGGAGAACAAACCAGTAACAAGCAGATCATACAATTCTCTGAACTGTTTGAGGTCATCGTCGTTAAAGTAAACGGCCTCACTGTGTTCGGCGTCAAGTTGAACTATTACACAAAATGTAGTATTTACAAGGAATGGCTCAATTCTTATCAAAGATTAACCTGATGAGAAGTGCTTAGTGTCATGCTTAAAATACAGAACAATGAAGGACCAGTGTCAATCACTGTTTCCCAAATCTCAAAATGATGACATCCTTAAATGTCTTGTCCACATACAAAACATATTCAAAGAATATTCACATTTAAAAAAAATAAATAAATAATTAATCTCCAATAACAACCTGGGTTGGGTTGGGTATTGACTAAAATGTACAGTATTCATATCAATATCTGATCTTTGATACTGATGACAATTTTATGAAATCTGTTGTAACTAGGGTTGCAACTAATGGTTATTTTCAGAATTGACTCATCTGTCGGTTATTTTTTCGATGAATTATTTGTTTCTTTGCAAAATGTCTGAATAATTTTGGTTTGTGGACAAACTAACCAATATAACTATTTGTTATATGGAGCAAAGGCACTAGAAAATATTCACATTTAAGAAGCTGGAATATGTGAAAACTTGTAATTATAAGAAAAATATAAAATAGTTCATATCCAATGATCAAAATAGTTGGCGAATAATTAATGGTTGAAGCCCTAGTTTTGAACAAAACATGCTTATAGGCTCACTGACACTGACGAGATCAACTCCTTAGGTATCAAAATTGGATATTGATTTTTTTGTGATAAGGTGATACAGGAGAAGTTGGGTCAATACCACAAAAGTTTGATCCCCAGCCCTTCACCTTCCACAGAGATAGCAGGCACATTATGGAGGTTAGCGTGTGTCATTGATGGTGTTATAATAGAGGATCTTAACAGAAAAACCTCCCAGTGCAACAGAGCAACTCCTCTTCTGCACACGTCACCACTGAGGTACAGAAACTAAAACCATGGCACCACACAAAAGAGAAAATCAATTTATGAGCTTATCATACGAAATAATATAAAGAGCATATTCCCCAAAGAGCATTGAGCGGCAGCGTATAAGCCGTGGCAGTCTAATCCGGATCGATAGCTCATCACTCCCCATCATTTGGGACGATAAATCTCTCTTCGTGACTGAGCTGAGACTGCAGGGCAACACTCTCTCCTCTAACAAGCGCACTTCAAAGAGACACTTTACACAGTCTGAAATCCTAACTCCTTCTTTCCCCTGAAAATGGAGAGACGGGGATTGCTTTGGGGTTTTTTTGGAAATTATTGAGGGAAATTTGGTGGAAAATTAACTGCCCGTTTCCTGTAATCTTGTTGGGTTTGGAAATCAAAGCAGCATCACCATAATAAACTTCTGCATACAGCTTCACATGCATAACCGAGTGCCGGGACACTTGCCGACAGACGGTGATTATTTTTCAACGACTCCAAGGTTTTGGAACATTGAACAGCGATCAGCAAAATGGAAAAATAAACATGTTATACATATCAAATTGATCATAAGGTCAGCTTTTGAAAACGTACATTGTAAACAAAAGGAGGCTTGAGATCCACCTCAGCCGTCGTCGACGACTTTTCCAAATGCTTCTTGTACTCTCTTGAACTCAACTCCATGTGGTGGAAAAACAAATAAAATATCAGGTCTCATTCTTCCCTAAATTTAAAAAGCGAGGCAGTGAACCAATTGTTTCAGGTGGCTGCTGTGTGGGCCGGCTTATTGCTTCAGCTAAAATAAAAAAGTGGATATCTGAATGGTTGTATTACAAAGTCGACTACTGTAAGTCTTCGCCTGAAACAACCTTTGCTCTCATGCTCTCATGCAAACGAGACAGGAGATGCAAATAATCTCAATTTGAATATGTTCCCAATAAAAGCCACATGATGATTCACTGATTAGCCTGGATACGCGCAGCAAGCAAATCCTTAGAGTTAGTTAAAAGTTATTAAGGAGATTATTGAAAACTATACAGTAATTTATCATCAGATGAGCTCTGGATTGTGATGGAGTCCACTTTATCATGTCCGATACCAACGTCACAGCCTGATTTTTATTTTTTTTACACATTTACACTCATCAGTTTGCCTTCTTTTTTCTTTCTTTTAACTGTATCATAGAATTCATAGAACACCTGTGTTGCGCTCTGTCCACTGGCTTCCTATTCCGTTTTAGATATTAAAATTTTATTGTTGGTGTTTAAAGCTCTTCATGGTTTGGCACCAGCTTACCTCTTTTTCAGCTAATGTCTTTTTCTTCACGCTCCATCACGAGCTCTGAGGTTTAATAACAGACTGCTTTTAGATGCCCGGGGTGATCGGTCCTTTTCTGTGGCTGCCCCTAAACTTTGGAACGGGTTACCCATGGAAATTACATCTGCCCCCACCATTGAACATTTCAAATCGCTCCTCTTCTCCTTGGCCTTCACTTCAGGATAAAAATAATCAACCTGGACACTTCTGTCGTTTTTAGCATTTTACTATTCTATTAGGTCACTACTTTACTGTTTTACTTGTATTTTTATTGATTTTATGTTTTAAGAATTGCTGTGCCTTTAAATCTTTGGTTGTGTGATCTAGAAATAAAGTTGACTTAACTTGACTGCAGACATGTATATTCCTCGCTCACATTCTGGTCACATGACATTGGTACTAAACTTTGTTTTTTATAATAATAATAATAACATAAAAGTATTGGACCAACACAACAGTGAATATCTCCTCTCGAACCAATACCGTGTATCAGATTTGACTACCAAAAATCTGTAGTAAGGAGTCAGAAAGCAATCATCAAAGTAACTCGAAGCAAACAAGTAACTAAAAACTTTACCTTAGTGAGTGGGTGTTTCGCTGAGTATAGAGTATCATTTGTGTGGGTGCAACTGGTTGATAAATACAGTAAGAAACATAGAGGTAATCAGGCACAGAATCTAATTATAGACCTTAGTCTCTGTTAAGACATGGTGTAATAATGAGGAGCCGTTTAATGAGATGAAAGTTTCATTTCAATATAATCTTCTGAGATCGGAAAGTAAAAGACTATTTTGAAAAGCTGTGTGCACTCACCTTGACATGAGACTGAGAGTTATTGTATTTATCCGTTCACATTCATTCATTTTAGTATTCGATACGTTTTATATTCACGAGGAGGAAATGACTGAGCCTTCATCGACTTTGCGATTGTTGGCCGCTCCTTATTCAGTAAGTAGTTTGTAAATGTACCATAAACCACTGAGTAAACTCACAGAGCAATAATAAATAAACCAGAATAGGCAACAAATGTTTACAGTTTACGTGACCTCATTTCATAGGAAAATTCTACTCCAGTGTTGCCGTGCAGGCCAAGCAGCAGATGTGTGTGTGTGAGAACACAGCAAGAGGAAAGACTGAAGCACCCAAATGTTACAATAAATAACTTCATGACACCATTTTTGTCCTCAAAAACTATGGAGCCTCATAAAAGTCATCCATACATTGAATATATTTACACCTTGGGAGCTCTTTGCAGGACTGAGATGCTCTCAGTCATTTTTATCTTTTATTTTTCCACGATTTGGTCTTTACTGCGAGGGTGAATTTTGCAATAATTATGAGAACTTTAACATTTCTGGAAGTGACTGTTAGTACCGGAAAGTTTTATGGATGCAGCGCCAGGTCACAAGGTGGAAACGTGACTCGTCGTTACTGCGCTGAAACTTGTCTGCGGAGGGATGACATCGTGTGGCATTAGCATCTGCGCAGCAGTGGAACAGCAAGCATGTTCCACTATAAACAACCAGGCAGGCCGGATTTACATGAGGGAAAAGTGAGTGCACACTCTACAAGTCCTGCAGTTACAGCCCAGGCCTGCACTTAAAAGACACATTACATATTTAGAGCAATGTTCCTACTCTCTGAAATAGCGACAGCAACTTCATCCCGAGAGACGCGGGGACACGCCGTAATTGATGGAAAAGTTAGCAAAGCAGTCAGAATTGCCCCACTCCACCAGATTTGACCTTTGCCACCTTCAAACGCAACTGAGGTCACACAGCGTGAGGCACTGCAGCACAGGGACTTTTGATTGATCGTTTTTATTTTTCCTAATTTAGCTGAAGTGCCTGTTCCCTTTCACTGAAACTATATCAACATTGACTGGAAAAGCCTGTAATACAGTTTCCACATGAAAAGGGACCACAAACCAGGTTGAATAGCCTTGCGCGGGGAAGACAGTTGCCCAAATCTAATGGAGCATTTTATTCGGTGGCAATTTCCAGGCCAACGTCCAATCTGGGTCTCAAATCCCAGAAGGACGGGGTCATACTTTCCACGGCCGCGTGTGCATGGAGGTCCATTAGGGTCCGCGTGACGTAAAATTTATCATACGCCCATTACGCCACATGCCCCCAGTTGGTGGTGCACTCTTCGTTTGGTCAAAAGTGACAATAAATAAGACGATACCCATGGAAAATTGCTCGAGGTCATACGGCGAGTACCTGCGCACACACATGTCGGCTCTCAAAGGGTATAAGGAAATTCAAATGAGGGCATGTGTGGAACACCACACTGACACAGTCTGTTTCGCTTGTTCAAGTATGAAGGGAACTGTGGGCATGTTAGCACACGTGGAAGTGCAAAGTGGCTCTCAGAGAACACAGAACAAAGTGTGTTTGACCCAGTCCTCAGGGTTCATTTGAGAAGAAATACTTACAAAGGAGACGCAGGCAGCCAGCAGCAGGATCCTGACCAGGAGGTCTTCAAATTGCTCCACCACCAACTCCCACAAGGACTTGCCTGAAATATGCATAGACAAATGACTTCAAGCTTAATTTCAAGGTTTTATCTTTTAACATGAAGGACCGAAAGGACTTAAATGGCTGGAAACTATCTATGTGGTGTATTAACATGAGTTTTCTTTTATTATTTGCAGCCATAAAGCAAAACAATCCCTCTATTGACACTGGAGTAGTGGTGTGTGCATGTGTGTGCATGTGCGTGCATGTGCGTGCATGTGCGTGTAAAGCCGCTGTGTACACTCCCAAAGTTTAATCCTCAGTCCACATGAAGAAAAGATCCAGGCTCAAGATTCTTAATCAGGTAGTAAAGGGAGGACAGCAGCTCAGTGGAAAAATCAATATTTACCTTCTTCAGCTGGGAGCTCTGTGGATGTCACACCAAGCCAGTTGTAAAGGAATCAAATTGGCAGGAGAGAGAGAGAAGGGGTCGGGGGGTGGAAAAGAAAGTCAAAAAGACATTAGTACATTAGATCATTTTAGCCTCAGTCTGAGACACACACGGACACACACACACACACACACGGACACACACACACACACACACACACGGACACACACACACACACACACGACACACACACACACACACACACACACACACACACACACACACACACACACACACACACACACACACACACACACACACACACACACACACACACACACACACACACACACACACTGTCCTACTTGAAAATGATGATTAAATAGTATGGCAGCACATGGTTTTTCCTATCGACAGCAATTGTCAGCAGAGTTAGTGTCATTTACTGAACCAATAACTAGCAATGTAGCAGTAAAATATGAGACGAGACAAATAATCCTGCATGGATTATTTATTCTGGGAGTTTTAATCTCCTCCCTCTGGCCTCTAGTTTTAAATCAGAGGTATAATGACACTGTCAGTGCAGACACTGGAAGAACAAACAGCTTCATAAGTCAACCAAGACCATTCATATAGTACAATTGTTGATCTCCTGTAACATTCTCTGTAAATAAGGACGTAGACGTATGGAGAGGGATTATTAAAATTAACATCTCAGTCCAAACTAGCATCAACTCTCTTTAGATGTACTTTTAGTTCGGCACATTGGACATTGTTTCCTTTGCCAAGGATCAAACTACATTCTCACATTCAAACTATTTGTTATGTAATCCAACAGTGAAAAATAACAACACTTCCTCTGATATCGCTGAATATCATAAACTGATTAAAAAGAAAAAAAATCTTTCACATCCAAAGATATTTGATTCTAATTATACTACGAAACACATTTCATTTGATGTATCATCATATTGGATTAAAGGTTGTGATAAAACAGGATATCATTATCAATATCAATACTTAAGATGTCTTCCTGGCACGCCCACAATTATCATTCAAATCTGCCCCATCGTTACGTGCAACATTATATCAATGTACATCTCAATTCATCCATCCCATTATCGCCAACATTAAAAATACAGCCGTGTAAATAGGTCGAGCAAAGTCAGCTACAGACTTTTGACAGGAAGCAGATTTACTCCCAGTGAGACAATTTGCTCTCTCATCATCATCATCCTCCTCTTCCTCACATACACTTCAGACACTGGCATAGTCAAATTAGATTAAGATGAAGCGAGAGAGTCATAATTCCTCAGCATACCCTGGTATATACAGTAGAGCAGTATTTCCTCTCTGGATTTTCCTGCAAGTACAACCAAAGGACACTCCCGTACCTCTGGTGGTACACGTGCCACAGTTTAAGAACCGTGGGCTTAAACTATTAGTCAAAAAATGAAAAGGTCAAAGAATTAAAAAAAAGAGAGAAAAGAAATTAAGGTCAAAGTTGCTTCACTTTCTATTAACTGAAACCAAAACAGATGGAAATAATCGATGTCCGTGGCTCTCAGTGAAATGACTTTTCTAATGAAGCCAACCTTTGTTTGCTTGTCCAGATGACATTTTCCCTTGATCAAACCTGTGCTGGTCATTGACATTCATGCTGCCGCCTCAGTCTCTCTACTGCTCCAGTTTATTTGTCAGCCTCAGTGGTCAGTGCACAGGCTGATTTCTTTCTTTCTTTCTTTCTTTCTTTCTTTCTCAATTTTTTGCATCAGTTCATGCATAAGCATCCACAAAAACAAAGCCAAGATGGAAAAGCCCCTGCTCCTCCTTCGTCTTTGTCTTTATTTTACCATCTAAAGACAAACCGAGCCTCCGAGCCACTTTTGGTTTGATCACCCGGACACGACACCCACCACACGTGAGTCACCGATAAACACATCAGTCACATTTTAAAAGCACAGAGACTGACGAGCACTGTTGATCGCTATCGCCATAATGAGACACAGGCGTTCTTAGTCACCGCGTTTGTCAGGACCTCATCGTGTCCACTGAGTTATGACCAAACAAACAGCGTTTCCCTCACTGGAAGAACTCAGTGATCGGATCAAGTGTATCTGCCATCACAAAAGTATACCCATTACTTTTGTCGTATAAGACAAACTTAGAAGGACTTCAATTACAACGCGCGTTACCCAATAAGGAGGGGAAGGCGGCTATTTTTAGGATGCAGCGGGCTGTAACCCTAAATGACAGCAGTGTTCTCCACTGAGCAGTGGAAACATCCTGTTCTGGATGTTTTGACCAGACTGCGACTACACAAGTGTAAAACGTGACCCTGCGGAGAGAGAGGAGAGAGAGAGAGGCTGGAAAAAGGGGCAGCCCACGACATAAGCACACACAGCCTCCCTCCGTCCACAAACAAAGAAACTCTGCACAAAGTCAAATTACACATGGCTGCGGCAGAAAGAGAAATCATTTCACGTCCATGAATTCTCAGAGGACAATGTGTTTTTCATTGGTCAAAGATGGGCAAATGTGGGAATTTCATTCCTGGAAGATTAAAAAGCTTGCCAATTTCAGATGGAGGGATTTTCTTCATTTAGTTAAAACAGAGGGTAATATAGGGGTGAAGTAGGGGTGGGTCAAAAATATCATTTTGGTGATATTTTGTCGTCTTTCCTCGTTCAATACGATATTCAATATGCCATGGCAAATGTCGATATTTGGATTCATAAATGAAGGCACTTAAAAGTAAACAGTCCTCGCCAGTTTCACTCGCCAGGCGTCACTACTTGATGTCTCCTCACGGCGGCGCCGCTCACATGAATGCGGAGGTTACCTGGCCGAAGAAGAGGGAGTTTACAGCGACTGATGACTCTCCTTGGCCTCAACATGATTTCGATAACAGATATTCAGTTTGCACATGCACTGGCTACACGGACCCATGCACTCTTTGCTCGCCATTTCAAAATCTGCGCACGGTGCTCGTTGGGAGTACACCAGGGCCTTAAGAGATGCTTTCTTGTTTTCTTCAGCTAAACAGATATCATGTTGTATTGCTGTATGTTGACACTGTTGATTTTCTTATCATTGGGCAACGAGCTACCAGAACACAAATGTTGATAAATGTTGATCAAATTGAAATCCTACATTTTTCCTACGGTTTTCTCGATAAAACTAAAAAATAAGAGTAGGACTGATAGATTTGGGTTCAAAATCCAATTTGGGATCTTTCTGCTTTACACTGCAGACGTGAAATATGATTCATTAATACATTTCAGAAGCTAAATTTAAATGATTCATTTAGCAGTTGAATACAAATCAATTGAGAGATGAATTGCTGCAGCCCAACTGATAACGCCTCCAGTCAAATCCGCATGCGATCTCTTGACCAATATTTCTTCATAGTCACCAACTTTTTTAGGAGGACTGACCCCTGTGCTGAGGTCACCTGTGTCTGTCGCCTGCATGTGTAATAACAGCTGGTGAGTCACTGTGAATAAACTTGCTTTTCTGGAGGCTTTTCAGAGTTCAGGTTGGACACAGTTGAACTCACAAGGGACTTTTGGCTGACACTCTGCCCGCAGCAGCACAAATGTGGAGGAGAAATGGGTTCTGCTGTTTTCCATGCTCCACCAGTCTGACATAAGCCTGTTTCCCCATCACTGTGCCTCCTCCTCCTCCTCATCGGTTGTATAATGTTTTTATGGCAGACAGGCTGGCTGCAGCTTGAGGGCAGGAGACAAAGACAGACTGACTGAGAGGACGAAACCAACCGAAGGGAAAAGAGAGAGAAAGAAAGCGAGGGAGGGAGGGAGGGAGTAAGAGGGCTGGAGCTGTTGAACGGGGTTCCCCCGCTTCCCTCTGCCAAGGATTCCCTCAGTCATCTGGGCTGTGTCAACCCGAGGCTTGCCCAGGCACATTCCTGACTACTGACTTCAGCCACCACCACCACCACCACTACCCCCACCCGACTCACTGTGTCCCCACAGTACCTCCCCACCTCTGCCCTCCCGGAGCAGACAATGAATAAAAGAACTTGTTTACAAGCTGCAGCACAGCAAGCAGCTGTGGGCAGAGGGGAGACACTTCCTGGAGATAGTTGCCAACAACAGCAGGAGGCTGGTTTCTGCGTCCAGAGAGTCAGGAAGCAGAGCAGGAAATTGGCCGTGTATCGATTCATACAGCACACCACGCTCTGATAAATGAGCTTTCACTGCCAGCTGTGCTTCTCTGCCCAGTCTGTCTGAATCCATGAACAAATCATGAGGACCTCCAGTAAACATCACATCTGAGTGTCGAAAAGGCAAGAATTAACAAGCTCGAGTTCAGGCCATCTTGTGAAAACTGCAAACATGAGAAGGGTTCGGGAGTTACCATGACAACTTGGATCATGATGGCTCATATGAGGTAATGTGCCAGGGTTTGTCAAAATTCACCAAGAATTACTGTTATGCTATCAGCAGGGCATTAATACAGCACACTCTGACTTCAGGCATCAAACACGCCACACATTCTGAGGTGAACGAGCTAAGTTCCAACCTCCATGGACCGTTTCTTTGTTACCTGGAGGGAAAGCAAGTGGAGAGTCACAAACCTCCAAGTCACAGGCAGGTGCTTACGTGAGCACAGAGGCACAAGAAGAACATACTCTCTCCTACTACATACATCCTACTAAAAAAAAAACACGATGGGCAACGATGACTGTGAGAGGAGAGGAAGGAGGAGAACAGAGTGAAATGGCTGAAATCTGCTGCCAACTAGTGGTCATAGGCTTAAAACTGTAGTGCGGAATTCCTAAATATGAACAAATGCATTCCACTGTCTAGTGAGTTCATAAAATTCAGTCTATTAGCTCCACATGACAAGACGACAGACGGCGTCAACGACTTCAAACAGGTTTAAGTATGACTGAAAACACAAAGAGGGGAAAGTTGAAGTGAATTCTTCTGTCAAACAAAAAAAAAAAGCAGTTTGGTGTGATTAACGCTTCTTGCACCTCTCACCCAAGCGCTGCTGCTACATACACACAAACGCTCCCTCAGGTCTGATAGTTCTGCTTGACAGAGCCTGTTTTAGATGAAGGACGCGGCATACAAATAACATTACATTTGTTTCTGTTCACCATCACCAGAGACAGAACAATAATGTCAACATGATCGCACGAAAGCTCTAGGACAAGTTCGTCCAAATACCAAAAACGCGAAAAATGTTCAACCCACGGCAAAGTCCTCATTTACTTTTTGAACCGTCCTGACATGAATAGAGCGTGTACCAACTTTCGTTCATGTATGAAACATTTAAGAAAAAAATCACCTAATAAAATCTTTTTTTCTATTACCGTTTTTCCATTTTCAACACATATTCACTATAAAATCACCGTATCTTAAGGGTCGGAATTTTTTCTTACACCCCCTACTAATGACGGTGCAGCTTCCTACAGTATACACCTGATCACTTTCCTAATGTACAAGCATTCTAATGCATTGACCATATCATATGTCAATTACGAATGTACTACAGTCTCCTACTTAACCTTTCCATCTCTGACACAAATTCAAAGTTTCCTTCATCGCAAATGATGGTGGCCGCCGGCTTCCGTCCTCTGAGGAAGTCGTTCACAGCCGTGTCAAGTGCTCTAGTCTTCCCGCCAAACACACAAACAACAAGGAGCAGAGGTGTTTCTAGTGCTTTATCAATCCTCTGCAGCGTAAACAACAGAAAAGAGCTCAAACACACAGCTCCCCTCCAGTTGTCATGAGAAACCTGCGACTGAGAGCAGGATCCACGATTAAAGACACCCAATATGAATTCAAACACGCAGTGCTCAGCTGCATGTGGTTTTACTTAAGTACAGTCATTTGATCTGAACGCTTCAGTCACCATAACATGCTCATAATAATTATTATAATAACAATAATAATGCTAACATATGTATGGAGCTGCAAGTAACAATTATTATTATTATTATTATGGGGGGAAAAAAAACTCCTTTAGACCTTCCTCAGACCATGTGTGTGCACAAATGACAAACCCATTAATCCAACTGCATAGTGCGTTAACACTTATTATTATTTATTTCTAAGGCTTTAAAAGATGACAATAAAAAACATTTCAGTGCCATGTTACTGCTCGTCAACTATTCTCATAATCAATGAATCTGTCGATTTGTTTTTGTTTGGTTTGGTCCATAAAATGTTGAGCAGTGTTTAACAAAAATGGAAAAATGTTCCTCAAATGTCTCGATTGGTTCACAAACCAAAACACTTAATTGATTATCAAAATAGTAATTTAGTAATCAATTTAATGGAGTGATTGTTTCTGGCCTATGTATGTATGTTTAGTATGTATAATGTTGATCATGGTCACCATGTTGATTAAATTCACTTGAAATAAATATATTGTTGTCTTTTAAAGCCTTTTTTTTAAATAAAAGGAGTGCTAATTATCTATGTTGTTGGATTAAAGTAGTGGTTTAAACACATTGCTTGTGATTGAGGTCCATTCTGAGACATAATCTACACAAAAAGTAAGGAAAAAAACGGTTTAATTTCAGTGAGATTACATTTATAACACGGGTAGAATATGATATGGGGAGTTATCAGTGATATTATTTTAGCTGCTATGTTTGATTATCTGATTAGCCTGTAATTTACGTCATGCTGGAGACACAGGGAGGAATCGCCATCCGGCCGCCGCCGGCTGCTGCTGCTGCAGCTGATGCCCGTTGGTGGGACTGTTTCTGACACTGAGCTGAGCTCAGGGAAAAAGAGAAACTGGGTTTTTCCTTGGGGTGTTGCACACATACAGTGTGCTGAAATTCAACTGGAGCATTGCTTTGTTTTTCTGTTTGAATTGGGCGTTTTACCATTTTCCCAAATGGGAACCGACGCTTCTTGAATATTGAACATTGCTCTGCTCCACTCGACTCTTCTACTCTGTCTGGTATCAGACACGTCATTTTCCCTTACTTCATAGTACGTTCTCAACGTGGGCGGGGTCGTCATAGCACGGCCGTGTGACAGTGCCATGACTTCCCTGTATACGCGTCACAAAATATACAAACTCGTTACGGGCAAAGCGGTTACCTTCAGCGTACTGAATCATTACGATCAGTTAATTAAAAAGAAAAAGAATAGTTCAGTACTTCCTGCATGAGCGGAGCACAGAATCTGACGTCTGAAATACAGCTGAACAGGTTGTGAATCCAGACTCCTCAATTTCCCTGCTAAATTTTGGAGAATAACAGCATGTTTTGTGATTTCTCCAAGTCTTTTTAACTGATCTACAGTTCGGCATTGTTCAGTTTGATGCCTGTGTCGGACGTCGTGCTCAAGACACGAAACTCTCTGACCGATGAGTGGTGGGCAGTCTGTCGACGTCACATTTTAGTATGGTCTCAGCTCGCTTGGAACCTTGCCAGAGCAGGTAGTAAAGAAAAAGCAGCAGGTACCAGGTACTATCCCTAATGGAAAAGGAAAAACAACACCGAGTAGAGTTGAGTCGAGCAGAAAAGTGCCAATAGTTTTCATCTTTGTCCAACAAAGAGATGAGTCCTGATAAAGTACAACCTCTCAATAAGACACACAGTATCTGAGCTGCAGCTCAACACAAAGCTACTCGACACTGCTTGTTGAACACTCGCGGCAAGTAACAAGAGGAAAAGGAAAGAGGCCTGTCAACTGAGCAGGACATGCGTGAGGTGATTAGCGCCAAGCTGATATCTCATCAGGGCTCCAAGCTTCCTTCCTCTTTATGATCACAGCTGTGTGAAGAACCGTTTTTTTGAGCATCTCAAAAGACTAGCGGGGTAGATGGCAGCCGGCCATGCAGCAGACAAGCGGAGAAGCTCACTGCTGTAAAAAATTGGTCAGCAATCCCCCTAATGACAGACTGAAATATCTGTGTTAACATCACACTATTTATACGGTTTATTTTGGGTTTAGAAACCAGAGCATCACTTTCTCCCAATCAAACGATGAAAGATATAGTAGGACTTCACTGATCTGAGCAGAAGGGGGACAATTTCAAGTGGTGCGATTGGTAAAAGTAATAAAGTTACAATGTTAGATGTGTATGTTATTAAAAAAAATAGTCTTTTAAAAGACAGACAGGCTGTGCGTGTGAGTCTGTGTCATTCAGGTTATCCAAAAGTGACCATATTAGTGCCCTGGGTGATATGTTCAATTACTGCAAATACTACTGGACCATACACACATACACATGTTTCAATGCACATCACACACGTGCAGCAAGCACTTAAAGCGTGTCCTTTGATACCCAAACAAAAAAGTATGTCAAATTGATCGACTCTGAAATAAACTTTGAACCTAAGATCATCCACATGAAGTTCTGGATCAGTGGGTGAAGGAGAGGCTTAACCCAGACACAGCCTTTTTTATTGAACAACAAAGCTGGGGTGAGGGAGAGGCATTACTGGTAATCTCTGTTTTTATTAGTCTAACACATGAATTCATTCAGTGAAACTGCAGCAACGTCATGTCAGCAGCTCCCAGGTTTTGGTGGCTTCATAACAACAGATGTGACAGCGCGAGCCCACCAGCACTTTGGTTTTTCTTCCACGTTCTCTTTAAATTACTTTTAAAATGTAAACTTATGGACTTATTGAAAGTCAAAAAGTGGAATAATTGGAGAAAAGATTATTTTCCCTGCTCTCTTCATTGCTCCTTGTTTTCTTTCAGGCAAACAAAACACTTGACGGTGAAGAGGAACAGGTTTATCTATCTGATTTAAGAATGAGTCATTTTACATACATGTCATTACACTTAACAAACAGCTCGTCTCTCTCCCTCTCCAAGCACTTTTTGAAGACTTTGTTTTCACTTATACACCGAAAGGCAGACCAGCGTTCAATAAATGCTCTGAACTCGACACTGCTTAAAAACACAAACACCTTTGTGTACTTATCTTCTCCAGACTGCTGCAGAGCTATTAATAGGGCTGAACAATTAATCAATTAATAAATAGCTTCTATTTATGATAATAATTAATAATAATAATTCAATCTCTCATCCTGTCATTAGATAGTAGAAGTCATGCTTTAATGTGTCTCTGTGTTTTGATGACTATTTACACAAAACTCGACTGGGGGGGAATACATCACAAATCAAACGACAATCCCATTATCTGTCAGCAAAATCCCAATTATGTCTTTTCTCCTAATAAATCAGCAGCGTCGCATGAGACCCCAGCGACTCGACATCATCACAGCGGCGACTGACAGATGAAGAGGCGGGAGAGAAGTGACAGGCTCGAACAGGACCCTAGCTCCTCTGAAAGCAGCCGGGGCAGGCACACACAGGGCCTGCACTAGAACAGGGAAGTGACTCAAGTGACTTTTCCTACAACTTAACTCTGCCTTCTCAGCCCACACGCCACAAACTGCAGCACTGTCTGTGCATATTTAACGCTTGAATGTGCGGTTTTCGGGAGAAGTGACAGTGCAGTGGAAGCTGACAACTCCAGATTGAGGAGTGCGGTGCAGTCAGTGTGCCGTCAGGAACGAGTGCGTCTGTGCGTGACGGAGGAGGAGCAGGAAACAGCACAGCTCCTCTCGTATTTCAAACGTGGTAATTCAGGCTGCCTTCATGTTGAGTTGCAGAACAGGAAGAGACAACAACAGTGCGCGTGAGATCCCGCTAGAGGAAGTTGTAATTATTATTCACGGCAGAAACCAGGGTGAGAGGAAAGTGCAAGGGAAAAAGTGACAGAAAACAAAAACACATTTCAGGTGCCAGCGGGACGCTGCTGTAAACTCACATGTCAGACAAGTGAATCAATAACAATAATGAACTATATGTCCTCATACGAGTGAAAGCAACAGAAGCAGCCTGTGAGCACATCGTACCACAGACAACCAGCTTTGTCTTTGCCTCCAACAGATGTTAGCTCCGTTGTTGTTGACACAGTCTGCCTGTAAGTCAACATACGTCTCCAACATTGGACACTGTAACATGATAGTGCAATGACATGCATTGTTAGGTTGTTGCGCAATTGTACTCCTGTCCTGCAGGGAGTGTCAAGAGACATTTTTTTTTAAACGTAAACAAATCTCAAAGGCTCCCCAGCTGTGAAGTCATCTGTAGAGTCAAAGAGACATAGAGAATGATCCGATTAATCATCCTCTAAACTAATATTTAATGTTTTACATGTTTTCCAAAGAATTTAAAGATGCAGTGATTAATTTTTTGGTGATGTTATTATTCTGCCTCTGTACATGATTCAACGTTATTTGTATGTTCCTTCCTTCATCTGAAAACAGGCTGTGTCAAGCAATACTACCAGACCTGACAGAGGGAGTGTTTGTGTGTATACAACAGTAGCGCAGGGGCAGCATTTATCCAGGTTTACTGAGCAATAGAATTCACTTCTGAAGCGTCTTTGTGGACAGTCCGTCTTGCTTTGCTAACTCGGTGTTGCCGTTGCCTCTGTCTATATACACTGAGAAATGCTGAGAGAGTTGTGTGGAGCTGACAAGCTTTTTAATGTGTGAATCTGACAATGACAGGTGTAAAAAAAACATGTCAAAAGTCACTCACTGCAGTTTAAGCTCTGGTGTTTTGGTGTATTTTGTCATATTAGAGCACAGAATTCTCCAGCATGTTATCTCAAAAGAATCCATAAATTAACGCCTCCCGTTTCCACTGACACTCCTCCTCATGAGTGTCGGCTCCAAATCTGTCTTGTTCCTGCTCTCCCCCAAGAAAAGTAGATTGCTCACTGGGAAAATATGGCCTTTTGCTGATACTAAAAATGAACGGACTGTTCCTTTGACAATGGGGTTGTGATGGGAACAGAATACAATCATCAAGCTATAACAGCACAAACATTCTTGGTGCACCCACACAGCACGTGTGTGTGTGTGTGTGTTTGAGAAAGAGAGCGACTGCCTCTACTACATTAGCGATTACACGATGAAAGTGATCACCTGTCAAGTAAATTACAGTGCTTGTATTTCTCAACAGGAAATTAGAGAAGAGTCCTGCCGTGTGCACGTCTGAGGATGAAGTTGAACTCAAAAAGGAGCTGCAAGTGGACCATAAAAGGAAGTCTTGAATTTAAGGTCAGCCGCCGTCTTTCTGCAGCACAGACCTTCCAGATGTGGTGGCTAAGCTCATTTTCCAGCACTTTCGGAGGGGAGCAGAAACTCTGAGGTTGGTCAGTCAGTGGAGTTTCTCTGTCGGAGCACGTGAAAGCATCGATATAAAAGCCAGGAAGCCTCGGCTCCATGTGGCTGACTTTACTTTCACTGAAGAGGAAATCGTATGTGCTTTGAGGAAAAAGTAAGAATCTATGCAGGCTATATACAGATCCCAGATCCAGGCCAGACCAGACCACATTTTTGGGTAAGTTATGTCTAGTGGTAATGAGGCAGTACGCACTCTCGTCGTGTATTGATTGTGGCGATGAGGGGACAGCAGAGAGCCTGCAAACAGGCCTCACACTGGAAACCAACGGTGGTTAAACTCCCTCATCCATCCCACAGATACTACATAAACTGAGCGTATAAAAAACCTCTCCGGTCCCACGGAGGAGTTTTTACGTCTGAGCCAAACATGACACATCCTCCTCCTCCGTCCTGCATGCTGTCATCTCGTCCTGTGGACATGCTAAGCAGTGTACAAAAGAGGAGAAACGACAGGAACAGCACTTGACAGTGAGCTCAGATGCACTGTGGAGACTTTTTGTTTGTGGACTTGTTGATTCGAGGTAATGATCCTTCCCTTAATCAGATCCTGCTAACCATTACAGCACAGTGAAACATGGTGCATGCATGTCGGGGAGGGGAGCTGGGTAATCATACCACCCGCAAACAGCTTTGAACAGACGCTCGCTGGAACAAAACACCCAAGCTCACACAGAGAGTCCTTGCAGTCAACTACAAAGTCTGCGGTTTGTGTGCAAAGGGGAAGGAGCCGTTAAGCAGCCATGTATCACTCAGCAGTGACTTGTACTAAAATGGTAAACAAACCAAAACCAATTTAATGCTGTTTTCCACTTTTTTTGGACTGTGTCGGGGAGGGGAGGGGGGGCAGCAGCTGGTGTGGATAACCTTTTTTTTTGCAGTCAGCGCCAAAGGAGGGGGGGGAAAGGGTATTCCCTCCCTCCACTTCTCTTGAACACACTTGCATGAGACAGGAAGTTCACAGCTGAAAGCGAGAGAGATGTTATCTGCGGCAAGACGTTACTTTTTTTTCCATGAAGTCATCACGAGCCCCTGGGTAGAGCGGCTGGCTGCAACAAAAGGGCTACTGTTCGACTGGCACAATGTGCAGCTCTAGTCCACACACAGCTTGGCCACACATGCAAATGACAGGCCAGGAGAGGAAGGTGTGGTGATGTCAGGTCTGCTCTCCACACAAAAACACTCATCGAACACCAAGCTCCAGTTTAGACAATGATACAGGCTTTCAAGTTACAGGTGTGGGAGCTGCTTCCTGATGGACACACACACACACACACACACAGAAACTCTATCCTCACCTGCAACACCTGATAAATTAATTTTTGTCCCTGTGGCTGCTAGCGTTCTCAGATTGTCTATTTGTTACAAGTGGCTCTACACATCCACTTCCCCCTGTGATCTTGTAATCTGAACTGGAAAGTAGAAGCCATGTGGAGCACGTCTGTTGAAAGTGAAAACAGGTTGCTCAAGATTTTCTCTTTCATTATCTTCCCCAGTTCATCTTCCACTCCAGCAGTAGCAGCCCGAGCGTGCCTGGCTGTACTTCCTGATCCTACATGACAGTCCGGGATGTCTTGTTTTGACCACCCCCCACTACCCCCCACCAACCACTCTGACATGAGGTGACCCCCAAGGAAGACAGTTAATAAAAATAAATGGATGAACCAGCATCTCATATCCTTCTCTGTCCAGTTCTCCCTCTTTCTTTGTATGTGTCAATTTAGTTCCTTTTCTGGTATGAAAAGAACAAGTAGTCCTCAATAAGACCAAATCCTGGTCCTTATGAGGCAGAGCCTCCTTTCTGACGCTCTGGGTAAAGTTAAGATAAAAAACGTAAATTGTGGATAAGGTCAATGTTTGGGTTAGGCATGAAATGGTTAAGGTTAAGGTTACGAATGAGGCTTTGGTTAGGCTGTCCAAATGAATGGGATTCAACAAGAACAGATACGCAGACCTGCGTGTGTGTGTGTGTGTGTGTGTGTGTGTGTTACTTTAACCAGTGCGGCGAGAGCTGAACGATTTCAACACGGACATGTGCATCAATGAAAGGTGCCACTTTCATTTCCACTGACTGCGCGCCACAGGGAATTACGCGCATGTTTTTACGCACAGCACCAGCCTGAGATCTAACATCAGTCGGTGTATTTCCTGGCACACGAGTCGCCCCAGTCTCTAACACACGGCAGAAGCTGAGCAAAAATAAAACAAATAAATAAACAACTACTCACCGTTCGGTCCATATTTCTCCAAACTGACTTTGACCTGCTCCAGAGTCAGCCCAGTGTTCTCGTTCACACCGAAGTTGGCCAAAACTTCAGTCGCCGATTTAGTGTGCGAATTTTCCATCTTGATGCACCGGGCTTTAGCCGATCAGATTCAAAGGCATGTAGTATCGAAATGCATGTATTGTGGGGGATCTGCGGGAGGTGTAGCAGGCAGGGAGGGGGGGAAGTCAGTCGGCGGATGAGGCTCGCTGCTCGGTTTGCTCTGTCACCTGTCTCTGTATCCCCCCGAAGCAAACCTCCAGTCAGATCCGCGGTACAGACACTGCTGTTTCTCTGTCGGTCGACTGTCGCTGCTACTTCATCTCCATCTGAAGGTGTGCTCTGTCTGTGCCGGAGCGGACCGCCTCTCCGCTGCTCAGCAACTCCCCTCCTGCGCTGCCATTGGCTGCGCGTACCTGGCTCATGCAAACAATTCAAACATGTTCGTTTGAAAAACAGGATACGCAAAGCTTATGGTTGGTGCTGCTGACATGTTTATGGCTCGTGGCTCCGCGGATTTCAACGCGCTCAGCTGCAGCACATCAGCGCCCCCGGGGCTGCCAGTGCACACAGACGGGATGCGTCTCACATGTTGCGTGAAGCCTCCATCACAGTTTGTCAGGAACCACAGCTCTGAGGCCACTCACACAAAGATTGTGTACATTTTAAACAGAATCTGCAACCACTTTGTATGCAAGACAGACAAGAAGAAGGCTGAGTTATTGCACCCCGAGGTCAGTTTCCACTGTCGCCCTCACAGAAGACAGAAAACAACAACATGACTAACTGGTTTGTTTGAAAGTCTGCAGGGAAATACACTTTCTGAACATTAAAGACATACTTCACTTGGTACTGTGTCAGAAGTACTGACACATGCTCACCACTGACTTCAACAATCATGTCTCCAGACACCACTGAGACATCCCATGTCCATTTAAGTTATGGTACAACACTTAAAAAACATAATTGCCAAATCACAAAGGTTGCAAATAAGCTGTCACCATTTACTCACATTTATCACTCAAACGTCCTGAGCCTGACCCGAGAATGACTGATGACATGAACCATTTCTACATATAGAACAAAATAACCTATGTATATATATATATATATACTCTCAGCATGCGTAAGAAATAAAATCAGTGGAATACGAAGTGTGAAACAAAGAGATAAATGTAATGCAAACACAGTGTGGTGGGATGGCGCCGTTTTCTGTTGCTGGTGAAGTGAGCTGGACATTCTGAGCCGGACAATAAAAAGCTTAACAGAACGTCCCAAACTCTGACAGCTGCAGTGTTCCTTGTCCTTGCAATCTCGCCAGACAGCTCGCTTCCAGCGGCCTGTGAAGTCCATTTTTGGCTGTTCATGTGAGTCCTCGGCAGCATGACTGCTGAATACCACTGCTCCTGATGGGATGTTTACTAATGCAGGGGCTGTCTCCAAGACAGTCCAGTTAAAGGACGCTTAATGCGAAGTGAAACTGGAGTAAAAACGGGATTTTCGTGAAAACCAAGGAGGTAACTGTTCTACTCATTACATTTGCTGTTGTTATTTACAAAAACATGTAAGCAACCACAGAAGAAGCATTTACATTCTTTATTTGATGATCATTCAGCAATCTCATCATAATCCAGATGTTTACTTACAGAATTATCAACATGTAGGAGAAGTATCTGAGTAAATGAACGCAGTAAAATGGCTTGTGAGACTAAAACACAGTTTATCTACACAAAGCTTGAATGCATTGGCAGCATTTGACTGCGATACATTTTTCCCAACCTTAGGGTCAAAGGTCCCAATGTAGATTTAAGTGGTCATGAGATGGTACATCTGAAGTTGAGCTAAATCAAGTCAGAGTGATTTTTGGATAGACTTGAGAGGGGTCGTGGGAGGAACATGACAAAGGACTATTACCAGATGCCCCTTAAGTTCTGTGAAGTACAAACTAGTGGTGTAAAAGTGAAAATATTACTCCAAACATGTACTCTGGATATGTTTTCTGACGTAATAAAATGTACTTTCATACTTGCTTACATGTACTCAAATGAATTGTTGAAAACAACACGCGATCACTCTTTTTCTCTATAGTGACATGTGTCGTAATAAACAAAGTCATCGCAAGTTCCGAAGCAAATTTGACATTGCTTTGTCCCCAATCAATTAATCCTTGGGACTCGAGCAAATAATTCAATTTTATGAATCAATAATGTATGACATCACTGGATCCACATTTATGCACAAAGTCACTTTCCTTGTGTATTGGGATTCAGCACACTCAGTTACTTTGGTCCAACTACAACAACTTGTTGCAACCAGAAATACAAGTAAATGCAGCATCGGCACTTGAAAATGCACAGACTCTGTCACTTCAAAAAGTTCCGTTTTTGCCTGTGTGCTTGCCTGTAGCACTGTACTCCGACCCCTTGACCCCACTGAGAACATGGACGCTTGAATTTCATTTAACAAAACACAATAAAAGACGGCACGGCTCAACTCTACATGGTTTGGTTGGTTTTCCACTACAACATAGTACCGCCTCGATGTGGGCGGGGTCATCACAGCATGGCTGCATGAAACTGCCGTGACTTCTTTTTATACGCGGCACATACACACCAGTGACTTGTAAAGCAGTTATTTTCGATGCACTGCATCATTAGAATCAGTTCAGTAAAAAAAATGTGTTCAATACTTCGGAGAGGGTTGTGATGTGGCACGCTGCAGCAGTGCTGTCGCTAAATAGACTCCTCTGTTAAACACTGAGATTTTGGACACTTCCTTGCCAAATGTTGGCGATTAACGCGTTTTCAGGATTTTTTAAGTCTTTTTAACTGAGCTACAGTTTGGCATTGTGTGGTTTGATTCTAGTGTCGCCCGTCGTGCTCATGAATCTTCCAGCGTCAACACTCTGGCCGTCTGACGACGTCACACATAGTAACGGCTCAGCTCACTTGCAACCTAGCCAGAGCTGTTGCTAAAAAATGTACCAGGTACTATCGCTAATGGAAAAGCAAAAACAAAAGAGTCGCGCCATAGCAGGAAAGCGCCATATGTGTCTCATACGACCATACTTCAAGTATCACTTTAAAGCACATGAGCAGCTCAGACAAAAATAGCATCAGTAACAAGACAACTCTCTGTGAGAGCACACAAAAACAATACTTTGCATATCATCTAACACACCATACATCCTGGAAAACAGCAAAGTGACCTTCTGTTACGTGTATTATAATAATAATAATTATAAATTAGAGGTCTGACCAACAAACACCTGCATGCATTTGCCAAAAAAACGCTGCCAATCTGTGTCAGCTGTCAAATCCCACTGATATCCTCTTTATTGAAACATTTATATGATGCGCTGCACTTTCTTTTGGCCTTTTTTGTTCTTTTCCGAGTCTCCCTCAACCTTTCGCACAAACCTACATTGTTTATGTTAACAAAACATTATTGTTGACTGTGCTTTACATCTCCGAAATATAAGTCCCCTGGAGAAATGTGATTCATGGGAGAAATCAGCGGTTGTTTGTTTTTTTTACACCGAGGCAGAAGTTTTATGAATTTGCACATTCATCGTCGACTGCGGAAGAATCTGCCAACTTCATGCAAGTAGGGAAACCGGTGTTCCACATTTCCCTTCCATCACTTTATCCTGAGTGTAAGGTTACTGCAGCACAATCTCCCTACAGTATGCAGATGCTGAAATGGGTCTGCTGTTGGAAACCACAGGCACTGGACTGGGACCTCGCTGGGTATAAAGTATAAAAGGAACAAGGTGCTCCAATTCTGTCCTCACTCACAGCTGGCCCCTTCTCTCGCTGTGACAAAAAAAATGTGTATTTATATCTGGGGCTTACATAACTTGCAGAGCTGCTGTCTGGAGGATGGTAGCTGGCTTCTTGGATGCTAAGTGCCTAAAAGTGCCTTCTCACTTGCTTTGGAGGTTCTGTCATTGCCTCTGCATCAATATGAGATTCCTATTTTAATAACCAGCCCTCACGACAGCGATTCACAGATCCCCAGCAGCGGCACGGGCTACAGTCACAGGCCCCACTCATTCTGCTCACTGCCCACTCACACACACACACACACACACACACACACTTGGTGAGATTAACGTTAGTCATCAGCGGAGTTATCGCTCCAAGTTCTGTGTGAACTGGTGCGTGCATGTGTGTGTGTGTCTGCGTGAGTCAAATCCTCTGCATCAGACCCCACACATTTTGAACGAACCCCTCCGATGCTGAGGCACTCATGAAAAGGAAATCCCCACCCCGTCCCTCTCTCTGGCTCACTCCCTCTTTCCCTTCAGTGGAGCACACTGGGGGACTGTGCTCGTCTCAGCACCAGTCACACAACATTTTCCACACAGCACTGTCAGCCTTCCAATGGCATTTGCCTTCCCCTTTCACTTGCAGCTTCCATTTGCATGAGGGAAATGAGCCATGGCCTCCCAAGCATATAAAAAAATATCAATATTTCCCTCCACATTGCACGTGATGAATCATAAATCTGTCACCTCCATCTAAGACAAGATGCGCCATTCTCTGTGCACTCCAGCCTGTATTATAGTTAGACAGAGAGACAGACAGACAGACAGTAGATATCTGCTGAACTTTATTAACCTCCTCCCTGATGGCAGAGGACAAACGTTTTCATATTTGACAGAAGATTATATTTTGGAATTGACTAGCCGAGGAACTGCTATTTTCTCCTCTGTTAAATTTGACATCTCCGCTGACTACTGGAGTGTTGGGAACAAACAACTGCTGCTGCCATTGATTTTGAATCAATGAGATACAAGTGAAAAAAAAAGAAAAGTGGAGCAGCTGTACTTGACAAGAAGCCCAAGTGACAAATCAACCCACCCAGCCGTCTCCATTTCCTTATCCCAGTTTGTGCACATCTGTGAAAAAGTCATCATTTCACTGTCTGGTGCAGCAGGAAGAAAGGATATATTTTATATTAGGAAAGAATTTAACTTTTATTGTCTTAATAATAACATAATCCTTTTAAAAAAATGATTACCCCTTTAATGTTTGAAGTAGCAGGAAACAACTTTAATATCCACGTGCTTTTAATGAGCAGACAATATATATATATATACATATATATATATATATAACTATGACAGATGGACGTATAAATGATATAGATGAAGAGCTTATAGTTATGCTATATTAAAGCTCCAGTGTGTAAGAACTAGTGACATCTACAGGTGAGACTGCAGATTGTGGAACTACAATGGCCTTTCAACCCCAGTATGGATGTTGTACTTTATTTGCATCGTAAGTTCCGCTTCAAAATGCTGAAAAGCACTGTGGCACAAGATGGCGGCCCTAATAAAGCAAGGCTCTTGCCTGAAGGCTTATTCTAAACCTAGAAAAACCACATGTTTATTTTTATTATTATTATTATTAGTAGTATTTTAAAGCTGTTTTACATGTATACAAGTATATTTTGTGGCATTATGTGAGTTTCCCCCCTGGGGGAGGAATAAAGTCATTCAATTATATTGAATTTCTGCTGATGAATTACCCTACACAATGGACCTTAACCCTTAAAGTTAGGATAAAAAAAAAAAAACAGTCGTGATAATTCTGCAAAAGTCCCAAAATAGACCGTTTATTATTTTATTTTTGAGCCAAGCAAACTGTGAACTGTGACATATTCCCAAAATTCATCATTTTTTTAGTTATTTTTGTTCAGGTATGTTTATATAGTTATATAGTATAACATATAGTATAACATAAAAATGTTTTTCATCATATTGCCTATAAGTTGTGCTGGAAAACAGGATATAAGACACTCTATATTGCACATTCTTGTCGCCTGTGTATTAAAAAAAACAGCCTAAATTCTCTGTGTTCTAGGACTTAATTTGGCATACAATATTGAAATATTCCTTTCACAGCCTACAGTTTTAAGATGCATTACATAAATCAAACTTCAGGTGTACAGAAAATTAACATTTTGAAATAATAATAAGCACTGCAGTTCATTTGGAAACTCAAATAGTGGTGACTCACCCTGAAGCCCTTTGCACACCAGACTCTTTTGTAATGTCATTTATTTGTGCTATAATAATATTTGTTTGGCGCTTGTAACCAGTCAATGCAACTTTCACATCAGCGATTGAATTGCACCAAGCGATATTGCAGCTTGGCCACACGGTTGGTGCAGTGGTTAGCTCTCTTGCCTCTGCAACAAGAAGACCAGCGTCAGAACAAGGGTCTTTCTGCATGGAGTCCCTGTGTGTGTGTGTGTTTTGGGGGGGGTTTCTCCGTGTTCTCTGCTTTCCTCCCACAGTCCAAAAACATGCATTATGGGGATTAGGTAAATTGGACACTCTAAATTGACCATAGGTGTGACAGTGAATGGTTGTTTGTCTCCACGTGTCCCTATGATGGACTGGTGAACTGTCCACAGTATATCCTGATATCAGCTGTGACCCTCGTGTGGAGGATGGATGGATATTGCAGCTTCTATTTTATTTGGACTGAAGGAAAAACATCATCCAGGCCAGAGTGCATGTTGTTGATGACATGAGATTCAAAACCTGACATTCAAACAAGCAAATGCAAACAGCCATTTTACGGTTTACAAACCTTCCTCAGAGTCCATCCTGAAGCAGCGAAGTAGTAAAGTTTAAGCAGAATTTCGTTGCAGCCTCATTATTCAGCTCCTAGTTAGTGGCAATTTAGTTCTGTTTATTCAAGTTAAAGTTGCGCAAGTTAACATCTGGGCAGTTAAAATCTCTCTGGGACTCATGTGTTTAGTGGCTCATCTACATTATATTAACATGGCACAGAATGCTGATCAGTGTATAGGATTTTGATAATGTTTGAGGACATTATTCTCAGGGTGGAATCCTTTTAGAAGAGTTTAGCCTTTTACATACATAAAAATAGAGTGACAGTTCTTTTTTTTGTCTTATTTGACAATACTTAGAAACCTGGGGAGAGGAAGCCAAGTGAGGTTTGGTTTGACCTCTTGGTTTTTTCTCTTTACAAACACCCGCAGCTTTTTTTAGGATGTTTGTAAACAGTGCCATGTATGATGACACGTGAAAGTTTGAATTCACATACAAAGTAACTTTCCCCTGAGGTAAGGCATTCCCTATTATTTATTCCTATAATGGAAAACTCACACTTCCTCATTATTACTTGAAAAGAATCACTTGACCTGTGCTGATTTAAATTGGCAATCCAAATCTTTTTTAAAAAAAACCCTGAGTAGACATGGAAATATTGAAGTGCTGGAGTATTTCCCAGGGTGAAGCTATATATTACTGTGAGCGCACATTAACTTTGATAAGCATTGCCCACTGTGGCAATAATGAGATAATTGTAAATGCGGAAATGTATTCAAATGAACACAGAAAATTGTTTTATTTTGATTTGTATTTCCATAATTTTAGGATCTCTTTCCTCAAACATTACATACTCTTATGTTAACTGAATGGGCAAGGTTACATCCCAATGACGAACTCAGCTGAGTTCACTTTACTTATTTATTGTTTCTATTAAGTCTGACCCGACATCCGTTTTGGTGGTACCAACTGGTCCTTTGAGGAAACCAGTGTGTTTGTTACCCAGGGGTCCTTGAAATCCTTGAACGTTTGTGAATTTGAAAAGAAAATTTCCAGGCCCTTGAAAGTTGTTGAGTCCTAAATAGACATGGGTCATTGAAAGTGCTTGAATTTTGTGCAAGAAAGAAGTTAAGGCTTGATGTACGTAAACTATAGGCTATGTTCTGGACACTGTCCTCTGTCTCTCTCTCTGCTGTTGATGTAAGATTCCATGCGGGACAATGAGAGAGTAACGTTATGCAAGAGAGAGTAAATGATGTGATGCCTAGGAAATGCAAATTCCAAGATTGCTGGCTCAACAAAGGAAAATTACAAAGACTGACTTTGACCAAGATCTCAAGGACAATCACTTGGCCAGATGCAGAGTGTGCTGCAAATCAATAAAAGTGGACTCCATGGGCGAAGTTGCTCTCCCATCTCAAGTTGTGACAGTACATTTGGTCCTTGAATTTGAGCGAATTGGTCCTGAAAGTCATTAAAAAGTGCTTGAATTTTATGTCAACCAAGGTGTTGGAAACGTGTTTCCCATCAGTGGTTTGAATTTCAGTTCAGTTTCGTTTGCTAAGTCTCTGTAATTAGTCTATCAGTCATTCTTAATCCCCAGTATAAATAATAATGATCAAATCATCAAATTGTCAGAGCTTTTCTTGGCGTGATTTCACTGCACAACCTCTGACAGCCCCTTTTCTACACGTTTGATTCATTTTGCAATCATTTTAAAATCCCTTCCACAGCTTCAATTCAAGATAGGCTCGACTCACATACCCCACATGCATAAACATACATAAACAAACAAACACGCACACACCATTCAATCAATCCATCAGTCATGGATCTAATTGCTGCATATGAAACAATTATCAAAGTTGTGGATGGTGTGTATTAAAAAAAGCATCTCAATGCAGGTCTGTGCTGAATCCACACACACAAACAGATACATGACACGATGGAAACTGGGATTGTGCATCACATTGCATCATCGCCCTGTGTCAGTGATAAACCCACAATTCACTCAGCTCCCAATCAAGTAATTGGTCTCCAAACCAAATATCAAAATAATTCTGATGAATATTTTGGCTTGATATTTGAGTTTCTTCTGGCTCGACATGTTTCCTCGGCCCAAGCGTGGCCCACAGACGGCACAGCTGTCAGAATGTACTGATTCTGGCGCACACACAGAAAGGCTTCTTGGCTGTGAACCAACACTGGAGGACAACAGCCAGAATCAGCCCAGATGTGGAAGTATATGAGCCAGACTCTGGTCAAAGATGCGGGCATATGTAACGGCAAAAGTTTCATTATTGCCATCTGGGAAGAAAGACATTAACAGACTATGAGTGAAAATAGATGCCACGCAATTACTTTGATTGGAGAAAAAAAGAGAAAAATAAATACATCGCAGATATTTTGTCTACAGAGAAAAGGAAACACAGTTCATCTACAGAGAGATCAATGATGTTTTGTCCTACTTGCCTACTTACAGGATCAATAGTGCAGACACTCACACTTGTCTTGTGTTTTTCTGACACTTAAAATCTATCTTTTCATTCCGCCTGCCTCTTAAGATCTTCTCACCTTCTAAAAACAGCACAGTCCAATTAAGATATTACAGAACTGATAAAGTTGGACCAGACCTTTTAATCAGTTGGGGCTGAATATGTTCTTGGTTAGAAGACAAACACCAACACGGTTAAAAGCAAACTACTCAGCACACTGACAATGAAATGCACTTTGTATTAGAATAAAAATCATACACTGTATACCCACAGTGGACCTTATGAAAGCTCCTACATGGTTTACCCAACTTCTTTTTCACATGTATGAATTCAACATTGTAAAGCTGTAAATCAAGAGCAGATAAGAGTGGGTAAATAAGCAGGACTATTGGACCAATAGTTAAAATAAGAAGTTGAATATCCACAGGCAAAGGAAAAACACTGAATAATAATGACCAGGGCTATCCCACTGTCCTGGTGATGGATTGAATTTTGCATGAAGGATTTGCTCTTCAAGCATGTCTTCAGCTCCAGCCTGTTGGTGCTATTAATAGCAGTGATGATCAACCTCCTTCTGCTCCATCTGCTCCTGAGGCTGCTGGTTTGACAGGTCATCTACACCAATTAACTCCAGTGTGAAATGCTGTCAACAAGTGCAGCAGTTTCAGAAGTTTGGGCTTTGACGTGACATTACAGCTGCCGCTTTAATTATCCGGAGGGAGCAGCGATGAGAGCGTTTGCAAATCGGTCTGAGGGCTTCAAGAGATGTCATTGTTCCTGTCTCGGGAATATAGTTCATATTGTTTTTGGTTACAAAATAAAGAATGCGCCTAAAGACGCTTCCACTGAAAGGCAGCTCTGCTGTGTGGGTTCCCCGTCTCTTCTAATCACTTTCCCCACACTGATCAACACCAAGGACAGACCGGGCCATTAAGGAGGATCAAGTGCCAGGTCACTCGTTCTCTCCAGGGTTTTCATGTAAATTACCAATGAACGCGCTTCTCCACACCACAACAGACAGAGCACAACATCATCGGAGGTTGTTACTTCCTGTCGGACAGCTCCAATTACCAATCAGTGACCTGGGAAGATGCATTCTGATGAGGTGGTGGTGAATATGCACAAAGCAATAATGTAAGATCCAAATAAATGAGTAGAGAGGGAGCTGATTATATTTCATAGCTGGTTCTTTGAAGATGGGTAAACAGAGTTTAGGTATGTGCAGCCATGGAACTGACAATCCCATTTATCTAAGGTGAAGTGCAACAGTTAGCTGTGATTCATGAAGCTACTCATTACAGCTAAATGCTTTACCAACTAATTACTAACATTTGTTGACTGGTGTTGGACATGCAGTTTGTTTGCATGCAGTTTATTGTATGAAGTGTGTCTCATCCTGCTAGTCTAGGCAGCAATATGTGCCCCATTTCTGGTTGACCAATTATGTCACACACCAAAACAACTTTAGCTGGCAGCTACTCGTGATCATGTTGAGTGTTGTTCCTTTCTACCATCGTCTACCACTTTATTCTCCACATGAGGTCATGGGTCACTGGAGCCAATCCCAGCTGACACAGGGAGAAAGGCAGAGCACAACGTGGACAAGTCGCCAGTCCATCACAGGGTCAACACATGGAGACAAACAACATTCAGTCTCACTTTCACACCTACAGGCATTTAACGTCTGCATGTTTTTGGACTGGAAACGGGAGTACTCTGAGAAATCCCTCCAGAAAGGCCTTTGTTTTCCGACTGGGTCTTTTTGCTGCAAGTCAACAGCTCCAACCATAGAATGGTGAGCTAACCACCATTTCTATCATCCATGAACTTCCATTCATTGGTTTTCGACTGCTTTATCCTCCACATGAGGGTCGTGGGGTGCTGTGCCAAGCTCAGCTGACACAAGGCAATAGGTGGGGTACGGCCTGAACAGATTGCCAATCCATCACAGAGCCACATATAGAGACAAACAACAATCGTCTCACACCTATGGTCAATTTAGAATGTCCAATTTATCTAATCCCCAAATCTGCATGTTTTTGGACTGTGGGAGGAAGAAACCCGGAGAAAACTCACACACACATGGGGAAAAGACAAGAGTGCTAACCACTACACCAACTGTGTGGCCCATCCATGAACTTAAGATATTAAATTATTTGATCTTGCAGAGCATGAGCTCAGTCATCGGTCCAAAACTGCACAGGTCTGATTTTGCCATCTTTTTTATCTTCTTCTGTTTACCAGCTCCTTCTTTTACGGCTGAGTGTGGGAACTGAGGATCAAGTGCAGAGCACCTAGTCCAGGTTGGGTCAGATTGAACACAGAAATCTGGTTTTGTAAAATTACCCATGTTAACATGTATTTTAAGTCTGGGTATTAGTAAGACTAACACAATAATTACTTTATGTAAACACACTGACTTGAAATTCAGAGTAAACCTAAATTGCAAAGTCACCTAAAAACCAAAACAATGAGCTGAAAATAACTGATTTGTGTCTACCTGCTATAAGGGATCACCATGATGAGCAAAAACTGTCACATTACTCACATTTATTTCCGATCACACAGTGGGACAAAAAACAAAACAAAAGAAAAAAACTTAAATTATCACCTGTGATGTCACCCTACAGGTGCAGTAATGAGGTGCAGGTGAAGCCTGAGCTGGATTCAAATCATGTGCAGAACCCAGTGCCTCTTGGCACATTGTCTGACATACACTATTAACACTATTATACTTTGCACAAAGTTGTCAAGGAACACAGGGAGTCGCACTTGATCCAGCACCCCAGGGGAAATCTCTCACTGTGCATGAATATGTGTGTGTGCGTGTGTGTGCGTGCGTGTGTGTGCGTGTGTGTGTGTGCATGTACCTTTCTGAATGAGCACACTCCCTCTCCTCCAAAAGTTTGTAGTGAAGGACATTGCATCACCTGCATCTGTCAGCATCTCTCCCGTTTGTCATCTTTTTATCAGTCTACAGTGTAACAAAAAAAAAGGAAACACAGAGGAATGGCAACTTAATGACAAAAGCTCTGGTGGCAACATTTACAGGTCCTTTATATACAGGGACTTCCCTCTCTGGTGACAGTAAAGGGGATGTTGTTCAGCGTGAATTCAGAGAGTCAGGCTTTTGACAAACACTGTCAGATAGAATAGATGGGCGAGGAGAGTAAGCTGCCAGTTTGAATATCAACAATTCTCCTTTCAGAATAACTACATGACCCTTATTCTAATGAGCTCGGGGAGACACACTTCCTCTCTTTGAGTCCTGCCTCCTCTTTCACCTGGTAGAGATTAAAGAGAAGAGTCACTGGGTTCAGTCTAATCAAACAGCAGCAACACCGCATTTCATGACTCACTTCGCCTGGATCTGATGACATTTGTGTGACACTGAAAAATACATAGATTTCAATAAGAATAAGCTTCGGAATTATTTATTTATTCATTGCCAACAAATAAATAAATATCTTTAACCTTTAAAACTTTAAGGTCCAGTTTGTACCATGTAGGAGGGTTTAAGTATGCTTGTATACGTGTACAATCATAGCCTTACAATTAGCCTTTTATAAGCAGTATAGACAAAGGCCTTGCTTTACAGAGGCAGACATCGTCCTATTCTCTCCCTCTACCCACGCAACCTGTCACAGGTGTTCAAAGAGGAGACAGATTAGCACAAACAGGATGTTTTTGTGGAAAATGTCAATTGATGGCATGGGTACATTAGGCAAGGGAGAGGAAGTGCATTACATTTAAATACAAACAAATATCTTTCACAATCAAAAACTATCAGCTGTGTATGGAATTAGACATGTGTCAATATTGTGTCAATAGTCACAGGCTTGGAGTCACCGTCGGTCTTAATTGTAAATATCTAAAGTTTGTCAGATTATAAACGTTAGATACTTACAATTATTTTGTCACGTGTCGACAGGGAAAACTTGCGACTCCAAGCCTGCGACGACTTCTGGTCCATTGAGTTGTTGCTCCAAATCTCAGTAGCCAATCAGCAGGCAGCTTACAAAGGCCCGCTCATGGTCACAATCGCAAAGTACAAATCAGGGAGCGCAAAGAACAAGTGAGAAAGCAAAAATGCAAAAGAGTTGCAGCAAACAAAATTCCAATCATTGCAAACAAAAAGTACAATTTTATTTTCAAACAAATAAAATACAATATTTTTGAATGATTAAATCACATTTGTTTTGCAGTTTGTGTATTTTGATTTTATGGTTCAATTTTGTTTGCTCAATTTGTAAATTGTTGTTTGCTTTTTAAAAAAAAAGTTTGCTTGCTTCATGAAAAGAAATACTGACACAAATCTAAGTCTCGTGTCACCTGGCGACATTCCCGCACCGCACACAGGAAGTGATTTGTTTTATACCAAGACAATAGCAACAAAACCGCTGGTAAAGTGAGACAACTGCAAACAGGTTGGAGTATGACTGACAACGTACAGACGTGTCCATAATCAGCAATATGATGGGATCAACACAGCCAATGCTGTGCTGCTGTATACATACACAGGCTCCATCAGTCAGGTCAGATAGATTTTGATTGACAGCACAGCATACAAATGTTCCATTGTTACCATTCATCGAGACCCCAAAAAATGAATAGATCAGAATAAAATCAAAGAAAAAAAAATAGCGCCCTGCAGCTTTAATACTAAATTCATTTATTTTTATAGTGTACTGTTTAATCAACACCAGTAATGAATTTAGACAATTTGGGCTATTCGGTGCAATCTGCCTTTCACTACACAACACTACCGTGAGGCTCATTACGCTCTGTGCCTTTTGCTGCACTCAAGCAGAACATGTGATCCTGTAATTACAACGTGAGAAGCCATTTGAAGTCTTTTCAGGAAGTCACGAACAGAGACACCCTGAACACGTTTTAATGGGTCCTCAAATGTGTACTGTACGCAATGTTTGTTTTTGGGTATCATGTACGGTTGAACGTTTCACTTTGCACATTTCAAATTCTTCCTCTTATTTTACGGCAGTTGTACATTTTAACCACAGTCATGGCTACAGAGTTTTGCACAGGAAGAGGGAGGAGCTACAGTGAAGATGCTACAGATTAAAAACTGTTGATGATCCACCCACACCATACAGAGGAAAAATAGATGCACGGTGAAAGTTCAGACCAGTTTAATACTTTAGGATTCTACACTTCCACATCTATGCACTGGAGAAACAATATAAAATAAAGCAAGACTTTTTTTTCCTCAAAAATAAATAATGAAATCAGCTGCAAACAAATGGCAACAAGAAACACTTAAAAGCTCATACGACAGCCACATAAAGCAGGGGTAGGAAACCTTTTTCCTCTCAAGGGCCAATTAAAGTTTTGTGACTGCTTCTGTGTCGTGAGGCAGGTGATAACTTAGTTTGAGTTAGTCAGTCTTAAAGGTCCAGTGAGTAACATTTACGTTCTTGGCAGAATTTGAATATACTACCACACACATGTTTGTATATGTATTGTTGTAAGTTGATGTTCTATCCAAATGATCTTGGGAGACATTATTTGAAGGTCAGAGGTTGTCAAGGGAGGGACTTCCCTCAGTGACAGAAGGGAAAGACAGTGCCTTATCTTCATTTACACGGCATTATGAAGCACCCTCCCCTTCTACTGCACTTCCATCCATCCATCTGCCATCAAAAGCATTCACAGCACATTTTACACTTACTCAGAACTTCCCCTGAACCTCTCTGAGCTTTTGCACCAAATGAACTGAAACATGACAGCATGTGATGATTTGTTTGTTGCTCATGAAACTTATGTTTCAGAGAACCGGAGTTAATTCCTTCACCTAAAGATTGCTTCTGCAGCGCACATGTGACTCAACTAACCAATCAGAAGCTTGGGGGACTTAGATGAAGGTAAATGAGAGAGAACCAGATAGGGCAGATTCAACAAACGATCACGACGGTCCAGAATATCCAAATGTACAGATTTAAATGTGTAAATATATAAATGATAATCATGCAAACTCAAGTATATAAATAGTTAATCATGTAAATACTGTAAAAAAACATTTTTAGTAAATGTATTCAAATAAATGAATTAGCTTAACGTCTGAACCTCAATATTAATAAAATACAGGTTTAATTTCCTTATCTTGCTTTGAACATTATTGTCATTTTTACTGCTATATTCATGTTTCTCACCACCAGTCTTCTCTATCCTCCTCCATTTGTTTTGTTTGACTTTTCTTGTTTGTTGTTTTCTTGTTATTGTCGATGATGTGTCGCCCCGTTTGAATTCAAACTCAGGCGTTGTTGTCAAAGAGCTCAGGGCTCAGTCAATTTCCCTAAGTAAATAATACATTTTAAAAAAAAAAAAGTAATGAATGTTGATTTACAGCTCAGCAATCTCACGTTGTAGGAAATCAGGCTCATCAGGTTGTGCCAAATTAAACTGAATATCAAATGTGTTGGTTGTTTACTCTTCATGTCTTGGCACTTTTCACCTAGTTTCGCATGCCCGAAGGAGCTTTGAAAACACACATCAGCATATTCAGGTGTCATCTTAGTTTTTTAATTGCTCTGGCAGAAAAGAATGAAGCGATATTTGCAAACAAATTTTACTTTGTCTAGCACGTGCTGCTCCTCAGGGGCAACGAGGAAACTGTCTCTGTCTGACATAGTGTGGCCTTATGTCGCATCCAACTGAAGATCAGTAACTTTATCTAAGCTCATTAGTCCTTGCAACTTATGCTGGGCAGCATGATTCCAGCTGTAATGATACTCAACATTGGCCTCATTCATCCCCCAAAAAATGGGCAATAAACTTGACACGTTCTTTCTCGGGAAGCACGAGTGGATTTATGACAACATATGTTATCTCAGGGACCCTCATTTTCCAGCACACTGTGACTGTAAAACGGCTGATGTGCTTGTCATAGATACAATCCCCATGGACACCACTGAGGCTGTGGAATGATTGACAGGGAGGAAACCTCACTATTACAGATGAAACTAATTTGAGGCATCACATTTTATGTTTTAGTAAACAAAGAAAGAGGCAGTTGTTTTGTGAAATGTGAAAGTAAATGCTTCTCGGAGCAGATTAAACTCTCATTTCATTAGCAACATCTTGAAAATAGAGTCCCACCTCTCTCTCTCTCTCTCTCTCCGACTGCTCTGAAAATAATTTTTTAGACGGCGCTCATTCAGATCATGTGCGTTTGTGTGCTAGTGTCTAATGTAAATAAATGAGTTGCCTCCGCAGATGTTCTTCTGTGGAAAGGCACTTCATCACTTTGTTATGTCCCTGTGTTATATTATGCATTTTCTCAACCCACAAGGAAGTAGTACACTCTGGAGCTGCTCCATTTAAAATGACAAGGACATTAAATTCATAAACAAAGTCTGAATAATTCAGCTGGAAATCAGACAGCCATTAATTTATGGTGCAGGCGCTATTTCCAAAAGAGAAATTACAACTTATACTTCTACATAAAATTACTTTTAGAGTGTTTTTAGCGTCATCTTTCTTGGCTTAGATTTTTTTTCACAACCAGCTTTTTACAGAGCTGCACATCACTATAAAACCCCACTTTAACGGTGGAAAACCTTCCCTCTCTTGTCTTGTTATGGTTATCGAGACACCAGTGCATGCTGCATCATGAATGTGAGTTTGTGCCTTCTCTGGTTTCTCCCATGGTGCCTGTCTGGTCATGCTCGGCTCGCCATCTCAGGGATGGTTTCCCCTCGCCAGAGGCTTCACAACGCCGGCTGAATTTAAATAGAGGGAGGAGGAGGACATAGTACGCAGCCTTGTAATAGTTTAATGAGCTGTCATGCCATTGCACTCAGACGGATAATTAACCTTGAAAATTTGCCATTTTGTAATATCAATGGAGGGTTCATGTGTCTGCCTCTCGCTGGACCGCATGCCCGTGCCCTTTAGTTGACATCTGTCTCCTGGCAGCAGGTAAAGGAAGATGGAGGACAGGGGGGAAAGAGGAAGAGAGGAGGAGGGACTGCAACGGGGGTCAGAGATTAGGCAAGCGGATGTTGATACCTCAGGGATTGCTTGTCCTCTGGGAAGTATCATTCTTTTTATAGACTCACTGGAAAAGCCAATGAAATTCCTTTAAGTCCTCCTGATGCCTCATTTCTTTTCTCTCTCTCTCTCTCAACCCCCCTCTGTCTACCCCCTCCCCTATTTTCATCTAAATGGGGCCAAAAATGCAAAATTGATGCTCCATCATGCTTTGTTGGTAATGTAACCTGACCTCGTAAATCAAGTGAGAATTAGGCTCATTTTCCCATAATATTCAAACAATATATTCAAGTTCTTTTTGCATCTAGCGGTTGCTACGGTTGTCCTTTGGCAACCAGAAGAAACCAGAATACTAATATAGACCATTATAAACTCTATGATCTGAGGGCAAACACTTCTCCATAACCTTTTACAGTTATTACTTTTTTTATACAAAATAGTCGGACAGTTGAGCGAGTCGTCTTTCAACTGGAAGGTTGTGGGTTTGACTCCCTGCTCCCCTAGACTAGGGAAGACATACAGATCTTAATCGCTGTTCAGGGCAGCCAAAAAGGGGTCACTGTTTATTTCATCCTGTAGACATATCAAGAGAAAAATGTGCAAGAGGACAAACATGCAGCCTCTCAAGTGGAAGGTGAGAATAAAGCAGCCATTATACACCTGAGTGTGTGTATGTGTGTGTATTTATTGTATTGTACACTTACATGAGAAGCTGCATCTCATCTGTCGGTGGGACAAAATGAGTGGATAGTCCTGTTTCTGTTAGACACAAACGCATTGATTAACACTCACCAGCCACTTCATAAGAGACACCTGTTCAAATATCAAATCAGCCAATCACAAGGCAGCAACTCAGTGCATTAGGCATGCAGCAATGGTCAAGAAGACCAGAAGACCTGCTGAAGATCAAGCCCAGCATCAGACTATGGAAGAAATGTGATTTATGTGACTTAATGGTGGCAGGTGGGCCGGTCTGAGCATTTCAGGCAGGGATTTTCACATAAAGTCATCTCGAGGGTTTCCAGAGATTGGTGCAAAAAGAGAAAATCTCTACGACTATAATATCCCAAAAATGCCGTGTTTGGTGCCAGAGGTCAGAGGAGAATTGCCTGACTGCTTCAAGATGATATCAGGGGAACAGTAACGTAACTAAGCCCATGAAGCAGATGACAACCACTGCTCATTTTCCAAAGTTAAAAAATTACAAATGTTATGACTATTGACACCATATGTACCGTATGTGCTCCTTGTGGTGGAAATGCATAGAATAACGAATGTTCTTTGAGAGCGCACACCTCTGCCAAGGCTCCTTCCCTTAGATTCATAGATTCCTCAACACACACTAAACTCCAGATTAGTATTTCAATCAGTTAATTCCTGTGGCCATAACCTACATTTCCAGAAAATGTAATCAAAATTCATCGTTAAATTTGTTTCATTCTGCTGTTCACAGTCAGTCAACAACATAACCTCCTTGATGGAGGTAATACTAAGACTTAAAGGAGGGGTTTGAACTCATCAACAAAACAAACACACCCCTCCCTTAAGTCAGAAGCTCCACCATCAATGCATGGAATGTACATTACCTAAGGTCACTTTTTACAGGTCGTCCTCCCATTCCTTGATTAAAAAAAAAAAAGTTTAGTTTACCAGGCTCAAGTGACTCATGTTTACTTTGAGAGTTCTAGACTTTTATTAACATTTTTACATTTGTTTAAGTAACATTTGAATGCACTTTACTTTAAGTGTGTTCCACCTGTCCTCCTCATCTCCTAGTTTGATGAGTTTAAGATCCCATTGTTCAGGGCATGACATAAAGGACTGGTCACCAAAGGTCACTCATATCAGCTCATGTCTTTGGCGGAGGGTGTTGACAAAATGGGCTGGGTCGCACATTTCAAAAGTGTCAGTAAACACCATCTTTGTCACGGTGTTAACAAGTGACACGGATGACAAAAGTCATCGTTAGAATAATCTCTGTATTAAAAGACTTATACTATGCTCTTCCTTCTACCTTTTATTCATCAAAATGGTTACTACTAATAAAAGTATACCTCCTTGATTCAAAAATCAAGAATCTATAAATTGATGTGATGAAACTGCATGCATGTCTGTGTCCAAAAAAAAACCTGCCTGACTACATGCCTGCATGTGTCAATCTTCCTGTTTCCACACTTCACTGCTCCTAGTTTCCTGGATGCAGCCTGAACAAGTAATGCTATAATAAAACAGATAACAGATAAACAATAAACAACAGATAACTTGTCAAAGAAAACTTTCCACGTATTTATATACATACAGTATGTTGTCAGATGAAATCTGACTTGTTTTCATCAGGGAAAAACCCCCCAACCCAGCCTTCAAGTCTGATTTGAATATTAAAATTAGCACGGGTGTCCTCTCAACCCTGACAAAAAGTTAGTTCTGAGTCACATCACGGAGAAAAACTGTTAGGAGTGGCTTCAACCTGCTCAGTCTGTTACCATGAGTTCACTCGACATCAATCAGACAGACACAACTTTAAGCTTTGTCCGGGGCCTCTATGAATGCTCTATGATTATGAATGATAATCAGCTCACCTGCAACTGCTTTCATGAGTCATCCCTACACCTCAGCGTCCCTCTGCAGCTGACTGCCGGCCACACCTACACCTATCAAACTACCACATCCAAATTAGCGAACAAGCGTATTTATGAGCATACAGCAGATGGGTGTATCTGGGTCACACAGGTTTCTGCCAGGAAATATTTCAGTCAAATGACTGAATTTTATCCTACATTATAAAAATAACTGTAACTATAACATAACTGTAATCCTACGAAATCCCTGACATTGTCTAAGTGTACTTAGACAAATTGATGCTACTTGAAGGCAAAGGATGGTCACACCAAATGTTTTCTTCTGTAAGCTCACTTTGCATTTTGTAAATTGATTAAAAAAAACAATTAGAATTTATATGTGCAAAAGCATTGTTACTTTACAACATTTAACATCTGCCTTTGCACTGCACAACAGTTGCAGCCAAAATGCACAAACCCACGTTTCATGGAGCTTTTAGACTGTTCACTGCATTCCTTCCCCTGAGCATTACAGTGTCATAATACTGAACTACATTATACACATTTTCTGCATCTGACCTCCTCCTTCTACTGGTTGAAGTCTTCACATCCCTACATGGGCTCACTCCCCTCCAGTATGAATTCCTCTGCAAAAAAGTTTGGCATAACGTTGGATCCAAACCTAAATTTAGACCTCCAAATAAATAAACTTGTTCAAACATGTTTTCCCAATTAAAAAAAACCTGGCCAAAATCAAAGTCATGCTTCTCCGCAGAGACCTCCAACTGTTAAATCACACCTTCATCGTCTCCCACCTAATTAGTGTACAAAATACAAAACCTTCTCATCTGTAAGCCAAGCAGCCGTCTGCCGTCTTCAGATTGTACAGAATACAACAGCCGCGCTCTTCACAAACACTAGTCATAGTTGCCATATCATTTTCATTCTCTAAAAGCTAACAGACAGTTAATTATTACTCTAAATAATACAAAGCCCTCCACGGTCAACATAATTATCACAGCACCTCCATCTATACTCCACCTTGATCCTCAGCCTTGATGTATTTGCAAACCAGACATGTTATTTTTTGTTTTGTGCCTTTTTTTCATTGTTTTATTTTTGATTTATGCTCACATCCAATCAATCAGAAGGCATCATATCAATGATCCAGACATGTATTCAAATGAGCAAATGTGACGCTTCTCGCCTGTGTGTGTTCACTACTGGTGAGTAATAAGGATGAGTTCAATGCAGAGGATAAAGTCACTATCACTAATTGGAGTGTGTGCAAAAACTTCCATCCATCCATTTTCTACCACTTAAAATGGTACCGCTACCTCTACCACTATCCTCCACATGAGGGTCGCAGGGGGTGCTGGGCCAATCGCAGCTGACATAGGGCCCTGGACAGTTAAGTTACTATTGTAAACTTTATATTTATGCACTGTGCAGCACTTTTTTTTTATAACCGTTTCTCAAGGCACATGTTTGTCCTTTGCGGTGCTACATCTCTAATATACTAATCTGTATAGAGTAACTGGGCCTCACAGTCACCCACTGAAACACACATGAGAGAGTTTGGTGACGAACACAAGTGTTTTCTCCAGGCTCACACTTACACTTACAGAAGAAAACCAACACGCGATTCATGGACATGTCATGTTTTTCCAGTCACCATGCACATGACATTCAGTACAGGCCCACCCACATGTTTATTGCACCAGTGAGACACGCAGCCAGTGACAAATGGACTGAGCAGATGTCCACACTGTCCTCTTCTGCCTGAAATATCACTAACAATGCTATGCTAACAAAGAACCCAGCACACACTGTCCAGCTCCAGAGCGCACTGCAGTCCAAGTCAGGGGAGAGAAAAGGGCTGAGGTGTTAAAAAGTTAGAAGGAGATCTGATCACCTCTATGAGAGCTGTGCTGTGAAGCATGAAGGTCCCTGAGGATTGCTGCTGCCCACGTTACAGTCTTTAAATAAAACGCTGGCCTTAATATACTGCTCTCTTCCTAGTACAGCGCTCGGTTTCAGACACATGCAGCAGAAAGCAGCGTGCCCACATGGCCTAGATGCAAAGGCCAGCACAGTACAGTAAAGTGAACTCCAATACAACACTGGGGTGGGGTGGCAAGTCCGACAAGACTCAAACAAGAGTGAAAAGTGGAAAGTAAGATGACAGCACAGATATCGACGTGTTATCTAAGACGCCACCTACACAGTGAAGCGCTGCCAGAGCAGTGAGATCATTTCACCTGTTTTCAGGGCAAATCGCTGAATGAGGTAAGTGGTTGGTCGTGTTTGTTTTCACTAAAACAGGCCGTAAGCAAAGAGTTAAGTCAAAAAAAGAAAAGAATACTGTTCAGTCTGCATATTATATTTAAAAAAAAAAAACAGTGACTGTTTGCCGTTGTGCTTGTGCATGATAGAATCAACACAAACCACACAAACAGAACCATGCCTTTAAGGTTATCTAACTATGAATCGGCTTCATTCAAAATACAAAATGTCTGCTTTCGAAAACTGTGGCTTTTTTCTATGTAGAGTTTTGTTATTGTGTAAAATCAGTCGAGTGAAATGACCCCCGCGTGAGCAAGTGTTCTTGCTTTGCCCATTTAATCAAGGAAACACAACATTTGTCAGGCCGTGACAGTTGACAATGGAGACCATTTACACTACTGAAGTATTTAAACCAACTGGGACTGTAATGATGTATTTAAATATAAATACAGTACTTTAATATGAAGTTTTATGAGGTCAGGCACTGAATCCCTGTTCCGGTTCATGTCAAAGGTGCTCGATGGGGTGGAGGTCAGAGGTCAGGGCTCTGTGCGGGCCAGTCAAGATCTTCCACACCAAACCATGTCTTTATGATCCTTGCTTTGTGCACTGGGGCACAGTCATGTTGGAATAGAAAAGGGCCTTCCTCCAACTGTTGCCACAAATTTGGAAGCATAGCATTGTCAAAAATGTCTTGATATGCCGAAGCATTAACTTTGTTCTTCACTGAAGATGACAAAGCCTGATTGAGATATTTAACAGGTGTGGACAAATACTTTAGTGCATTTTAGTGCATCTACTGTCACCCTGGGGAGAACAGTCTCAGGTCGGTGAACCTTAACGGTAACGTTGAGTGTGTGTCGTTCAATCTTGGCAGCTGTATTCAAGTACAGAGCTTAGCTTAGCTTGGTAATTAGAAATATGAGGTAGGCTAGAGTAGTTTGTGGCCGTAAGTCTTTTAAAAATAGTTTCATTAAGGATTTGTTTGTTTTTTTTAACCAAATTTGTTAAGGTATCTCTACAAGAATACACATTACTGTAGTGTCCTCTGTGACAGGCAGCATTCTGTGTAGGACATGAGGTAAAAGCTGGTCAACCAGTATGATATTTGCTTAACAAACGATGGCAGGCAGGAAAAGGACTTGGATGCAAATGAGGCTGAGGTAACAGGGACTGAGTCTGGTCTCTGTGTGTCACACAGTGTCATCATTTAGAGATTAAAAAAAAACAAAAAAACATCAGCTGTGACGAGAGTCTATACCTGCTGAGATAAGATTAATTTCTGTTCTACGCTTTCAGACATGCAGTCAATCTAAAAGGGCCATTTTCAGAAGACATTAATGACATGCTGTGGGTGATTATCAGCCCCAACACGAAAATCCAGTAATATTCTACCAACGAATGTCTGTGTTCGTCATTTTTGTTTTTCTGTCAGTTGGGCCTTCCGTCACAGGGCTACATCTTTGCTGGACCAGTTTACAGCAGAACAATGTATGGACAAGTACGTCATATACCCCACTGTAGAAATACCCAACAAAGAACAAAATACTCAAATCAATGAAGTGGAAGTGAGGGCTGTGCCCCCTAGTGGGCTACATTGGTACTGCAAGTGGGCCACGACAGGTCATAAACTTACATAAAAGAGGTTATTAATTATCGAGAGAAAACATAATAGTTGTTTTAGCAGTTAGCCGAGAGGGATTTAACATGGTCTAAAATGAAAAAAGGTGTTTAAATTTCAGCGTTGTGACTCAATACTCTTGGTAACTTCTGCACCTGTACTGGAGAACATCTGAAAGCCAGGAAGTGACCAAGCATATAGTCAACCTCTGTTAAATCAGCCTACCCTCCTATTAGGAGAGTGCCAGCCTCTCCTTACAAAGACATCACAAGTGCCAGCCAATTAGGGCTGGCATAATGACATTTGTGCTTCTGAAAAGGTCAAGCAGGGGGGGCGCTTCCCATAATGAGATACACTATATGGACAAAATTATTTGGCCACACCATCTCCAGTGAAGGACAATCTTAACGCTTCAGCATACCAGGATATTTCAGACAATGCTATGCTTCCAACTTTGTGGCAACAGTTTGAGGAAGGCACCTTTTCTAGTGCAACATGAACTGTGCCCCAGTGCACGTGGTTTAATGAGTTTGGTGTCTCGTCCAACATCAGCGTCTGACCTCATAAATGCTTCACAGAATGAATGGACACAAAATTCACATAGAAACACTTCAACATCTTGAAGAAAGTGTGGAAGCTGAAACCGCAAAAGAGGGACCAACTCTATTTACGCAGGCTATTTACAATGAAAGGGAATGTTTAACGACACATCTTCACCAAAAGGTCAACCTCATTTGTTAGCACTAAACACTAAGAGCTGCCTTTATTGTTAAGTTTATTCATTCATCTTCATCTGGTTGAGAGAACTCTGACTCTGCACGGTTAGTTAAATTGTCATGAACATGACGGTGCGCTCGTTTTCACAAGTAAACTAAAAAACACCGGATGAGGTAAAACTGTGTCGGAAGCAACATTTCATTCAGTCATTCAATTATCCACATTAACAGTTGATTAAAAACAGGACGATGTGAGAGTGATACAGCACAGAGGGAACAGATTATTTGATGGATGTTGTGATGTGTTAAAAGGAAGCGGTCTATAAAGATGTGCCGAAAGGAAGGAAGTTCCATGTCTGCACTTCTTATTCCTGGACTCCATTAGAGCATGTGTAATGGAACATTTCTTTGGTTTATGTGCTGAGCGCTCACACAGGTGGCTGAGACACCCGACTCCTGACTGCAGTGACACAGCAGCTGCCTCTGACAGATGCTGCATGCTACATTGTAAGCACAATTACCTCGTAATTCTCTCTGTCAGAAGAAAAAAAACATGCCAATTTGGGAAAGGGAAATCCCAAAGACACGATCATCCAGGGTTATTTTTCCCTCTCAGTTCTTTAATGATCTGTTTTCCAGAGTCATTCCCGCTGACAGTGAAATTTCCAATAAATTTGGCCATTTATTTAAAACATCTATTTAAGACATTTTCCTTTTGTCGTTTGTAAACAAGAAGGTTTCCTTTTCCTTGCAAAAGCCCCATCGTTCTCGGTCAAACACATGCTCAATAACCTAACAAACAAACCCATCGGCATGGCTCCAAGTAATAATAGAGGTGATCATTAACTATTAAGCAGCTCCTTTTCATTTCTGTTGGGCCTCGTCTTTGTCCGTCAAGGTCATTGTCTGAGAAAAGATACCGAGGCAGGAGGGCCTGTGTAAAAATGAGGGAATTAAAATATCATCTTACACGGCCATGACTCCGCTGATGCATTGCTATTCAACCTGAATGTGTTCTAGTACAGTGAGCACTCACGAATATCACATTGTGAAGCAGGGCTCCGAGTTAATGATAGAGTTAGAAGTAGACCACTGCAGCACATTGCTGTGCACCAAATTGTGACCTGAATCGAGGGCAGGATGTGGAACGAGTGAGGCACGATTTGCAGCGCGCTGTTACTATCAGTGAGAGAAAAGACGGACTGTATGAACTGGATGTGAATGTGGCCAACCTTTTCCTTTTTAACCAAGAGCTAAAATAAGCCCGACACTCCTCACCCCGACAAGATTTTCCTTTTATAAACCGCACTTGAATGCACAGTTTGCAAACCCTTCCCGCCAGACGTCTCTCAGTAAAAACAAAAACAAAAGACTTAGTTTGAGGATGTCAGGAAGCAGCAGGGGCTCATGGAAATTGTTGTCTTATTGTCTTTGGTTCCCCTGTGAGTTTGTACTTAACAGGGGGAGCTGCTGTGGCAGAACTCGCAGCAAACCGCTCTAAGTTGTTGTGATGCATCTGTGAAAAATACACACAATAAAATGAAAAAAACAAAAAAAAAAACTAAGAAAACACACCGACTCACTCATGGTGCCGAACATTTCCGTACTCACTCTGATGTTTCATGGAGGGTTTGCACTGGAATTTACAGCAGAGATAGTAAAGTGGACACTAAAAGGTTCCCAAAATGAAACAGTCCATTACCTTTAATAAAAATGCAGATTTTCCTGGATTTAAAAAAGGGTTGGACTTTTATTCTGAAGCAAGTTCAATAAATATATTACAATAAAGACTCATTAGTCTCATTAATCTTGGCAGAAATGTTACATATAATATCTTTAAGAGACCGAGATGAGATGCGCACAGCTCCTTAATTTAATAAAAGGAATACCTGGCACTATAGCCAAACTCATAAAACAAAGGCACTTGTTGTGAAAAAGTCTAAGGCCACCATTTGATTTCTTGATTTGGCAATGCTATACTGACCATACAGCATCATTATTTCTCAATTACTTTCTTGGAACCCATCTAGATACAGGAGCCATGCAGTTTAAAAATGTATATTTAATGTCAACCTACACTTGAAAAATAGCACGACACTGGCTCTGGAGTGGAACCATAACTAATGTTAAACCTTCTATTTCATGTTGAAAAATATCTGCTATAAAAAAGTGAGGTTTATTCAAGACATGATTGAGCACCATGTACGTATGTGGTGTGAGTTAAACTCGTTCAAAACAAGCAATAAGACCAACTTTCAGTCACATCACATCCACCACACATCACATCCTTCCTCTATGTGTCTCCATCTTATCCATCATCTAAAGCAGGGGCCGGCAAGTAAATTTAGCTAAGGACAATATATTTTTCAAAGTAAACAATTTAAATTACATTTTCAAAAATGTGGCCCACTGGGCCGCACATTAACGTTGTTTTGGCCCACGTGCCGCCAGTTGCTAAATACTGTAAATGGCAGTCTACTATGGTCAGCTGAATTCCCTGCAGGCAGAGGATCTTTAACAGAACATTTACCCAAAAGAACATGATTTTGCATTAATGTGAGGAAAACACACAGTGTTCATGTGTATTTGCACTTATCAGAGACCACTACCACATGTGTTGTTGCATTTACTTTCCTATCCTTGTTCTGTTGTTATTTTGTAGGTTACTTTACAGCAGAGGCAGCTGTTGCCAGTGCTCAAATGCTGCTTGGCTCAGTTTTCTTTATCCGTGCATGTGTGTTATTTCTCAATGTTCTGTTTATTTTACCTTTATCACGTTTGATGTCTCCATAGGTGTATGTTTGCTTGCCTTGGTGATGCACATTGTGACATATTTGCAATCTTGAAATGTACTATAAAAACATAAACTGTCTTACTTAAATACGCAGACAGAGACAGACGAGCGCACACAAGCACATTTTAAGACACACCTATCAACATAATGAACACAGAACTCCTATTTTAAAACTTCCAGAATCATTAAATTGGAAGGTGTTGAGATATTGCAAGCGAATGTCGCCTGGATCCTAATTCTTTTGAGATAATACAAATCCTGAGGAAAATGTTACTGACCTTATAAATCAAGTGGTAATTAGACTTATTTTTAGACTTCTAAATTCTTGTTGCAACCAGCGGCGTCACCCCCTAGTGGCTATTCAATATATGCCCACTTCCTTTGGAGGAAGTGGACATACATAAGTATTCTTCCATTTCATAATGGCCTCTTTTTTTAACAAGGAAAAGGTTTAACCAGGGACAGGAATTGCAAATTACACAATGGTTTTTTGCATTGTCCCAAACAAATCAATAAATTTGTATATATTATAACAACAAAGTTACAGGATCAGTGAGTTAGTGTAAGCGCTCTCTAATGAATAGCTGTGCAAGTTTGTAGCTTTAGAACTGAGAACAAAAAATAAATGAATACACTGACCTTCAAAAGAAGAGAGGAAAACAAACAAAGGGAGAAACAAGAGAGGGAGCCATGACTAGAAAACAAACACAGAACGCAGATAAAAGAGAGATGAAGGATCGACGCTGCTGTCCTTCAGGCGTACAGTTCACCTGGCGTGGGCAGCTGCTTCAGCAATGTGGAGACACATATTAATGGAGGGTTTATGAGGGTTTATATCTTACGGCCATACAAGCTTTCAGGCGTCTTTTAGCAACAAACAGCCTCCTACAAGCAACGGCATCACAACAAACGGGCCTCCTGTGTCTTCAGCTGATGACACTGTATCCTGTGGTGATTTCTTACTCGATCTGCTTTTTTTTCTTCTTTTTTTTTTTTTTTCTTTTACAGGCTCTGAGATGTAGAAAGGAGGAAGCAGGATACACAAAGTCAACTCTGGAGCCACAGACAGCCCACTTGATGTTTAAGAGTCACTGATTTCCTCTGGAGCCATGTTTATACTGTAGCTGGAGAAAGAATCAACACACTGAAGGGCTGTCTGAAAATGGTTAAAAACAAGGTGGATTCTTGTTTCCAATAAGGAGAAATACAAGAGGGGAGATGTAACAACATATCTCTGTAAATTTCTAGCAGCTTTTACTTTTGCTCCACTATATTTCATCTAACTATCTTTGTTAGTCCTTACTACCAAATAAAATCAGAAGAAGAAGAGTTGGTGCAGTAATGGTCTGTATTTATATAGAGCTTTTCTACATTACATTACATTACATGTCATTTAGCAGACGCTTTTAACCAAAGCGACTTACAATGGAATCAAGTAAAATTAGCCAGGGGTGGAATCGAACTTGCGACCATGATGTCTTTGGTACACAAGGTAGGGTGTTAACCACTGAGCCACTCCACCCTTTTCTAGTATTGATGAGCTGCTTTACACTACAGTTTTACCATTCACTCATTCACACACTTTAACATGGGGTTGACTATAGACCCGCATGGCCAGGAATGGAACCCACAACCTTCCAGTTGAAAGACAACTCAGCACATTTTATATCAGAAAATTACTTCTGATACTTTAGGACAGTAAATGTCCTATGTCCTATGACTCTCACATAAGTAATATTATAAAAAAGTGACTTCATCTTCTACCAAAGTGTAGTTTCTGGTAATAAACTACTTTTACCCTTTTAGGTATTTTTTACAAGACTGGTTTCTGGTGTTGTCATACAGTATCTAAAGCTTTTGAATTTTGTTTACAAAGGGAGACGACACAAGAGTGAGGAGTAACAACATGGCTAATAAAGCAATGTTCCAGCCAGCAGAGGTTGGCTGCAGGGGCTTTACTGCAACATCCAACACGAGGCTGTTCAAAGACAAAAAAAAAAAGAAACTTCGGGGACATCAGGTGCTGCAGCCAACACTAGAAACACACACCCAGGTCAGGACGCAGACAACACCCATTTAGGATACACAACTGGAGACATTTTCCTAATTGTCCTAGTTGGTTGGATTTGGTACTAACACACTTGCTCTGACTGGAAACATGGTTGCCAGGAGGGACACAAGACAAAAACACCACTCCCTGCCCCAAAGAGAAAATCAGCAACTTCACATCACGTCACACAGGAGTTGTTGATCCACTGCTGCCTCCACCCACAAGCTCAAATGTGTTCTTTTATTTGTGACTTCAGAGTTCAAGAAGTCTTTTGCTCAGATTTATTTGAGTGATACAAACCATTAAACCAGCAACCCTCGTCTCACTGTAAGCTAAACATTGTCTCTGGCCCTGCAGGATCAGTGTGTCAGCCTGTCCTCAAGCAACTTTGGCTGTTAAGAGACCAGTTGCTTTCAGAAATAACAGCGCAGGATTCCATTTGACACCAGCTCTGTGCACGGCTCCTCTGATCCCCATCACATTAGAGCTATTGTCTCCTTTTTAGTCACACACAGTCGCTCTTTCAATGGTCCATATTAGTAAAGAGGCCTGGCACAGATGCTGTCATGCTGGAAGCCCCAGCTATCCATTATAGTGCACCTTCTCCTGGTGCCACAGGTGGCTGTTCCAATAACAGCCCACCTCTAACCCAGATAGGAGGCAGGCCAGAGAAATTAGATCAAAAACAGCAAATGTTTCTCTCCTGCAGTGCAATCAGACAATAGCATGTGCAGAGCTGCTAAATAGGGGTAGCCTTGTGTCTTATTCTCACTGGATTGTTTTAACTAAGCAATTATCCCCAGGCCTCAGGAGAGGTGACCCACATGGGCTTCTGTCCCAGAAGGTTGACAGGAAGTAGGACTCATTATGACAAATGGAGGTGGAGTCTCCTGCAGCGTTGCAACAGTTTGATCAGCAGAGCTGCAGGTTCAGGTGGAGTCAGAGGTGATGGGAAAATGACGAGCACAAGGACGGGAAAAGCCCAGAAAAAGACAAGCGACACAATGTCACTGTGTCACTTTTGCTTCATGAGCCGTCTCTGACGCAAACGCTCAACAATGAAGGCAGATCTTTGACGACCTCTTTTTTTCCTCTTTTTAAGAGACCTCAGTGGGGCATTACTCCTTAAACCTGCAGGGTCTGATTGTGGCAGACTATCATTAAGTTACACACTTCTCACAGTGTTCCTGCACACTCACCAAACCCAGGGTTCAGTTACAAGAGTGTTAATGAAAGAGGCTCCATTCTCCTTATTGCAACCCAGTCAGCCATCAAATGACATTGAGGCTGTTATTTTAAGGTTGAAAAGGTTGCATGGTGTGACTTTAATGAGACACTTTCTGTTGATCAGTGTCACAAAGAATCCTCGTTAAATTAAATTTTGGAAACGTGCAAGTAGAGGACATTACCTGACATGCTTGAGCCCCTTATTCCTCAATTGGGAAAATTGCAAACTTGGCTTTTGTCCCCAATTAGCTGGACTTGTCTGAAATTTGTCTCCCAAATTAGCTGCAGGCACACACACATACATAATGGATTCCCTAGCCCCTTACCCTAACCTTAAATGCCTAACCCTAACCTTTAACCTTACCTAAACCTAATTCTAACCCTAAAACCAATACTAGTAGTAAAAGACCATTAAAGTTGTGTGGACCAGCTAAAATGTCCCCACACAGTGAAAATGTCCCCACACAGATAAGTTTGTTAACGGTCCACACAGCTTATTTAAGAAGTCCTACCTATCCTGAATCCTCACTCAGTACCTTACCTTAAAGTTGACCTATAACCACTATTCACATGTTTCTCCTGACACAGTAATACAGACAGATGCTGAAACAATAACCATAAAGTCTCAGAGACCAGTGGACAGCCAACCAGAACACACTGGTGGTCACAAATGATCCACACAGCAGGAGAGAGAGACGAGATGAAGACATTCAAATGGAAAAAACATGTCCCTCAGCTGACCTTGACAATGGGAGTCGAGCTGCAGTGGCTTAATTTATCTCAACGTTCTTGCAGTAAAATGAGGTGAGAGGAAGTGAGGCGACATACCGTATACATTTAAGGATGCGGTATAGGGAGGGCGCTGCTGTGTTAGTGCTGGAGGCAATGTTTTGGAAAACATTAACGTTTTTGATTCATTTGATTCCTAATGGCGCTTTGTGATTCATGTGTGTAAACAGCTGATGGGGACGAACATAAATGGCCAGTGAGTGTGAGGCATGACGCTGCTGTCATGTTTAAGTGTGTGGAAAAAAAGCTCTGTAAAAACTAATCTGTCATACATCTCAAGGGGAGTTTCTCTCCCTCTCTAATTCCTCGGTTTCATTTTTCAAATCGTCCATTTTTATTTTCCCTTTTTATATACAGTCTATTTATTTAGGTAATTTGTTAGGTAATAGCCATTTGTTCAGCTCCTCTAATTTGTTTTTTTTGTATTACTCCAGCATGAGCCTTTTGTATTTATATAAGAAGCTGGGTCAGCTTTTTAGAGGCAGCCATTTTGGACCATCATGTTTTTACAATAGACCACAATGGAAAATCTTTTGAGTATTGATGCTGACTGAAGGCTACAAAGGTTCTCCAACATACCATGTAGGGACGGGTGAGGTAAGGGATATTCAGCCGCAACCTGCAACTTCACTCATAACGTTTGACAAACAGTATCTTTAACTTTAACTGATTCAATTAAGTAACTGTGTGTGTGCCCTTTTTGTTTTACATTATTTTTTTCACACCTAATATGTATAAAGTACTGTATATAAAAAAAAACACATTCTGTTCCTTTTCACACCATTTGAGTACGACTGTAACACTTCACATGACCAAAATAAGTTGAAGGTTTTACACAGATTGCTCCACGTTCCCTCCAACACAAATTACACCTGGCATTTTTTAAAATACTGCGTCTGTCTCCTCTGAGCGTCCTCGCTCCACATTAGTGAAGCAGTCGAGTCCACGTGCAAATGTCTCTTAAAAGCTCTTGAAAGGAAAGGAATGAACTATTAACTTGAAATTAACCAAATAATGATGATGAAAGAAATCATAGATGGCAGTGTATAAGTGACATATATATATATATATATATATATATATATATATATATATATATATATATATACATATATATATATATATGTATATATATATATAATAAGAGCAGCATAAGTGCTGAGAACTCTATATTTCTGAAAGCAGTTGTTCACCTTGCTAGTTGAATTGGATGAAATGTTAGAAAGCAGTAACACGCACGCCATGATAATGAAAATGTATAATTACAAGTTCAGTTTGAATGTATTGTATAATAATAGTTACATGCTTGTGTATTTATTGATTCAATTATGGGCATTTTGATGTAATATTGGTGGAGTTAATCTATGGAAAAACTGTGCTGAAGAAATGAAAACATGTCATTTTAAACAGATATAGACAAGACAAATTGTGTTTCTCTAATTGGTTCATTTATTACTATTGTGTGCTTTGAATGTTGTTGTTTTTTTCTTAGTTGATATACTATACACTCTTTTGATAATTAATTTGTCGATGGTGCATTTGCCTGTATGGTTTATCATATTCACCGACTGCTGATTGAATACCTGTGATTCATACATTTCTCATAAAGATCACAGAAACACTCTCACCTGTATCACAAACGCACGATCTCAACAGAGCCTCACACGTCTTTTCCAGGCACCCCCCCCTCACAATGGCACTGCAGCTACTATCAGCCTCTTCTTTTTATCTCGAACCTTCACAGCTGGTTCTTGTCATCTGGAGTAAATGACAGCAGTGGGATCCTGGGTGAACAATCAGCACAAGAAGGAGTCAGAGCAGAGAGAGGAGACGCAGTAGGAGGGAAGGGAAAGGAGGGTGAGAGGGGTGAGGAGAGCTGACTCACTCTGGTGTGGGGGCTTTGGTTTGGTGGCGCAGAGGGGCACTGAATCATCTGTTACCTTATTGAACATTTCCTCTATTTGATGTCATTATCGCCACAGTGAGCATCTCTCCCGTCATCAGCACCCTCCCAGAGAGTCCAGATTATAAGCAAGTGGAGCAATGGAGGAAATAGAGAGGAACACCAGAGGCTGAGGGGCTTCTGAGGTCAAAACCAAGTGTACAAGAGGAAATAAACAGAAGAGAGACATACCCGTGTTCTGTCTGGCCACAAAAGCACAGAAATGGACTCAATATTAGAGAGTAGAAAAGAGCCAACATGAACTTGAGATGGTTTGGTCACGTGCAGAGGAGGGATAGTGATTATATTGTACAGAGGATGTTGAAAATGGAGCAGCCAGGCAGGAGGAAAAGAGAAAGACCACAGAGGAGGTTCATGGATGCTGTGAAGGAGGACATGAGGACAGTTGGTGTAACAGAGCAGGACACAAGAAAGAGGGCAAGATGGAGGCAGATGCAAACGTGCACATACTGTACGGGGAATTTGTAAAAAAAAAAAAAAGGCAAGAGATGTACAGTATCTGCTGGAGGCGAGTGTGTGGGCTTTAACATAAACTATGTCACTTTTCAGCATTAAAATAACTCAAAATGCTGAAAAATGTTGTATATTTTGTTGACCAAACCATGCCATTTTATTTTGGTCGGCATTCAATGTCTTACCTGCTTTAATGTCTCTGCTACACTTTCATGGAGATAAGAAATTATCAGCCCTACTGGTTAGTGAGTGTATTTTGTTTTGTTTTTGTATTTTATTGTGTGTATTTGACTACAAGAAGTGACAACAATTCCCATGACCCCAAGCCATTACCTGATGTTATTGTTTTGATTGAGAGACACAGCAAATCAACCCTCGTGTCCTCTTCTGCTACACCAACTGTCCTCATGTCCTGCTTCACAACATCCATGAAGCTCCTCCTCCTCCTCTGTGGTCTTCCTCTTTTCCTCCTTCGAGTTAGAGAAGAATTAGAAGAATTTTGAACACATACCAAGTAGTGAATGTGACCTAGGCACTTATCTATACCCGGGGGAAACTTTGGGGATTGGGTGCCTTTGAAATGGTGACCTTCTGGTAACGCACCCATTTCCTTTCCTCTTGGCCATGGCTTGTCTGGCAGCTCCATCCTTAACATTACATTACATTACATTACATGTCATTTAGCAGACGCTTTTATCGCTTTTATCCAAAGCGACTTACAACAACGTCTTAACATTCTTTGTCTAGGAATATTCCTCCTCTATGACCAAACCATCTCAACCCTGACTCCCTTTAATTCCAAACCATTCAACCTGAGCTGTCCCTCGAAAATGCTCATTTTAAATCCCATCCATCCTGGTCAGATTGAGAGACACCTAACAGCAGAAATTATTCAGTGCAAACTAAGGGATCAATACATTATTTCATGCTTTACAGAGCCAGTGCATCATAAAAATGACATCAGAAGTTACATTCAAGTAATTTCTATTTTAATTACAAATGAATCACATTTCAACCCAAGCTGTACTTTTGTTGATTTTTTTTTCTTCCATACCTTCAATGTGCCATGCATACAAAATCAAAATCAGTATCCATCTGTTAGTGCCCAATGAAGTTTACATTTGTAAGGAGTAAATATCAAAGTCTTTTTTTTCTTTTGTGCAATTAATATTCACAGATATGTACATTCAAATTAGTCAGCTTCGAATATCAAGCATCCTCGCGAAAAAAGAAACCAACATTAAAAGTAAAAAGTTACAAAAACCTCAAATTAAACAATATATTTCTCTTTAAAATATAATTAATAATTATTCCACGAACATGAGTTAAATTATGATTGCTTCATTTTTAACCATAGGCACGTTGTAGATAGGTGAGGCATTGTAGAAGCCAAATGCAGGAACTATTAACTCTTCCTCTTTTCCCACCACTGCAGCCAATGCTTGTGTAAACAAAATCACTGATCTATCACTGGGTCCTTGTACGGACCGGTTCAAAAGTAAAAAAATAAAATAAAAAAAGAAACTGAACAATGTCTAAAGGTGTCTTTTGCTCCAGCGTCTCACAGGGTTTCTGATAGGTGACTAACAGAAACAGAACTCTGTCACGGATGTTTCATGGCTCACAATGACTGGTTTCTTTGGTATAAAACCACCACCATCTCTTACAGCTAAAAACCTCTCCATTTGAAGTTCTTACAGCGGTGATTGGAAAACACTCTCTTTGTAACTAAATGCACCAACAGTCTAAACTGTACGAGTGTATATATATGATATTTACGACTGATATTATGTACGATGTGACAGATGTGGCTTCGACTGGATTTCAGTTTTTATCGCATGTAGAGTTAAAATCACTATTTAATTATAACATCTGAGGAAGCTTCACACCAAATGTGTGTGTGTGTGATTACAAAAGATTATGTTACTCAGTACTTAAGAACCCAGCCTTTTTAGCGATAGCTGTGTTAAAGGTGGACAAGTGGATTGGGTCAGTCACCTTCCTATTTATCAATGGATAAGCTTCAATTCTTAACAGTGGCAAGATTTTCTGTCTCGAACTATGATATTGGCATTTGAGTGATTCTTTTCCGAAGTGGAACATCATAGTGTCATAGACTACGATTAATGATTCACTGCTGAAATCTAAGTATACATTAAATAAAGCAATTAATAATAAAAAAAGAAAAATAATGGTGGATAAAACCATGAATTCAGGATGTCCCAATGAAAATGATTTGACATATTAACAGAATAATGTGGAGGAATGCATTGCAATGGTGTAATACCACAGTTTTCCCTCAGCTGTAATGTCAATTCTTATCCTATGCAAAGACTTTAGCGACTGTACGCGAGTATCATCCTTATCTTGTTCAATCTGATTAAACTAATATCAATCAGAAGTGGGACACTCTTCCAACTACACTAGCAGGAAGTTGCAGATGTGACACGTGTTTCGTATATTTAGGATGATGTAATGATCCTGATTTCCACCCAGAGCCCCAAAAATGCCATCGTCTACCTCTGCTGCCTGAGAAGCAAAGGAGGAATGAGAGAAAAGGTTGGGCTAAAAGGACAGAAGGACGGAAAGAAAGGAGTGGAGTGGAGGGAGCTACTAGGTCAGTACTCTCTCCCAGTGGTGACTAATGAGACTCTTCTGTCCTGGACAGTATTTTTAGGATGCTCTACATGTCCACCGAGGCACGCAAGTCACCAAGGTGACCTGTTTTCAGCATCATCAACTATGTAATGTGGCTAATGTTGAGGATGGAGATAATGAAAACCAGGGACAAAAAGGAATAATGTAGCAAAGGTCAAGAATTTGGCACGCATCGTGTCCTTTTGCATGGCATCTTCAAGTAAAAACATAGGGAAAAAAAAATAAAAAATAATGATTCTGTTCCTGTTCCAGTGAATGAACATGCTGATATACTGGATTCACCTAAGGCAAAAAGGATTGTAAATAAGTGTGGAAAGTGCACTGTGTGTCCCCACCACCATCACCGCCACAGCTCATGTCCACAGCACTTCAGGGAGTTACCAGTGTGGAAGGCGGGGGACAGGGGGGTCCTGTTAGAAGAAAAGTACTGGGTGGTCAGAGAGAGGCTTCCCCTCTATCACATCTCTGCACCTTGACTAGAGTAAACTGGCCAAGGCACGACGTGTCCCCCTTCAGATTGCTCTCTTCTTCGTCCTCCTCGTCCTCCTCTCTCTGTAGATAGCTCAGGGGGACATGTTGAGTAGCTTGGTAGATTTATTGGGGTAATTTATAGCCAGGCTGATGGCAGCGATGTTCTTCAGAGCCTAAAAAAAACAATAACAAAAGTGCATTAGTAAGTGAATGACACAAAGGAACTGGCACAAGGAGAAAAATCCAGCAGTGAGATGTCATGTTCTGTATCAACGTCCTGCTCTGCATGTTGAATGATGATGAAAAGGCAAAGTGAGGGTGGATAAATGATGTGAGGACACTAACGTGGTTTACTTCACCTTCTTTAAAAGCTAAGTGCTTGACAGATTGTGCTGAGCTGCAGACAGTGCTGTAGTTTTCTTCCTTGGCATCCGTTCACCTCCAGCTGCAGGTTGGTGCTTCTGTTGTTTACTTAAAGTGTCCTGCATTGGTTTAGTGCTCTAACTGACCAGAGGACTTGGTATGGATTTTTCAGGGGGAGAATTTGTTATAGTTGTGGTGTCATTTGTTTTCATTCAGCTCTTTTTTTTCTTTGAATTCACTGAAGAATCTCCAGAGGATAAATACCTTTCTTTAACATCACCTGCAGCTTAAACGCCTTACACGGCATGAAATTCAATTATTTATTTCACTGTTTCAGAGTTTCCTAATATTTCTGTCTGCAAAGGAGGGACAGCAGAGGGGTAGAGGCACAGCTACAGCTACAGAGCTCTTAAGGCTTAAATAAAACACAATTCAACCGTAACCGCTGTACATATATATATATTTTTATATAATAACTATAATAATATAATATAATAATATAATATAATAATAATTCCCACACCTTGGGTGATATCAAGTTCAAGGACATTTAAAGGACTTTCCAGGACCAATGTCCTTATATTCAAGATCAGAATGTGCTGAAACAGCTTAAGATTGGAGGGGCAACTGCCGCTTTGCCCGTGGCGTTCACTTTTATTGATTTGCTGTGCTCTGCATCTGGCCAAGTGATTGTCCTTGAGATCTTGGACAAGCCGGTCTTTGTAATTTTCTTTGTTGAGTCAGAGATCTTGGAATTTACATTTCCCGAGCGTCACGTAATTCCCTTCCTCTTGCTTAACGTTACTTGTTCATTGTTCTGCATGAAATCTCATGGCCACGGCGGAGAAAGACAGTGTAAAGTGTCCACAACACCGCTAAGAATTAGGACTCGCTGTCTGTTCTACATAGGCCTCGTCTACGCACATCAAGCCAAGCAATGCATGAAACAGTAGGTGGTGTCATAACAAACGGGCACATTGACAGTGAGTAGACGTGAACAACATCCTCTAAACAATCTGCAGTCTGTGTTATGGTACTTAAGAAAGAAAAATGAAATTAGCAAAAGCAGAGCTCTGCAAACCTCTGCCAAAGGTGCTCATTTTCCCACACGTAAAATTAAATATTGTTTTCAAAAACTAAATTTGGATCACCACCACAGTAAAATAATTTCTTCCTTGAGCCAAAACCTACATCATAACTTTTATGCTGCTCAAAAACAGATGGTAGAAAAAAGCAAATCATCCTTTTGGTGAAGAAGAAAAAATAACTGTGTCCTAATGTGAATGTAGTCCATAGTTAAACACAGGTAGAAATGTTTTATATTGGGCAGCATTGCCACATAGTCCTTTATACCTCAGCTAATTTACTCTTGGACTCAATCATTGTTATAATTATAGTTATGATTTAACTAGATGAGCCAAGTCACCCATGGTTTTGTTTTCAAGGTATTCAAGGACAGGTATTGGGTAACTGCTCAACAGAGCCACCCACAGTGTTTTTTCATCACCCACAATCCTCTGCTCCTGTTGCTGCCTTCAGGTTCCTCTACTGTTACACTGGGTCCCGAGTACAGAGCTGTGGCTCGCATATTGCCACAAATGCTAATGGACTGTAATTACCAAGTGCATTAGTCCTAAGTGCGGCCCACACATTCAAAACAAGGGGAGGGAGGCACCAAGGGATCTGCTGGGTGTCAGCACAGCTTGGTGATTCACTAGCAAGAGAGATTCTGGCTGCTAGCTGACTCACGGCAACTAAAGACCATTCAGTCAATGGGACTACGTGGTTAAGTAAGACAGTTGCATAATATCACAACATTTCAGGGTGCAGGCAACTACTCGGAGGTTTCCTACACATCAGATAACAGCTCCCAAGTGAAACAATCAGAGATGACCTGAAGGAGCACGGTTGGATGAAAGTCTTTACATTTATAAAGGCAAGCGTTTTATGTCAAGACAAACAAAGAGTAAAAGTCTTACCATAGCAGTGTGATTGAGGAGCTGCTCATCAGTAGTCATGGCTAATAAGTACTCCTGAAGGATGCCCTTTGCCTGGGGAATGGATCAAATGTTGTTAATAATTAGTACTTCATTTCACACAGCATCCCCACAAGCAGCTTCCAAAAGAAACACAGTGAGCCTCACAGGTAACATAAGTGGATAAAAGAAGAGAATGAACTTCCTGAGACACACCGTCATAAGAGGTTACATAATGAGATGAATGCAGTCATAAATGAGGCTTGGTTCCCTAAGCGCTCTTCCCTTTCATCTCAGTGTCAGACTGAACAGTGGAATGTTGGAAAACTTCTTCAAAGTTATAAACAAACTGAAAACATCTTCCACTGAAGCCCAGTGGAAAGACGTACCTTGAGTTGGGGAAAACAGATAAGGCTACAGAGAAAAAACTGCATAGAGGCTAAATGGACTGAGACAGGCCAAATGGAGCTGAAGACACAGTCCAGAGCCAGAGTCCGTCATCCATCTCACGGCACCCCAGATGTTTATGCTGGGCAATATCCTCGGACAATTTGTACAGTCAATAGCACATGCCATACTGTTTTGATTCCTAAATATAACTAACTTCCTGGGGTACAGAGTGCATTGAATCTTTGTCAATATGGCCATGATCTATATGTGGATGCAAGCAATTCAAAGACGAGATGGCAGTATGTAAATGATGCTGGTGACCTAAAAGAATCTCCTTCTGGCCTCAGAACTGTGATGACCACAGATGTGTCATAATTAGTCATTCATGATTTTATAGGTCACATAAAGCTGATGAACTGTTCTATTAATTATTAAGCTCATATGTCAACATGACATGACTGACAATAACCTCAGTCCACAACAATCTTTACTGTTGGGGAGGAAGCTGACAGATGGTGCACTTTGTTCCAAGTAGAGCAGTGACCCTCACAGATGTTTCCCTCTATATATTAGCACCGCAGCAGTCCTGTCACATTATGACGTGATGTGATGTCCAGGTTCAAAGTTCAGGTTCACTTAGGGTCCAGACAAAATGATTTGCAACTGAAAGTTTAAATGTCTCCTGCAAACAGGCTCCCATTCGGCAATACTAAATGTCAGTCACACTGGTGTCTACTCCAAAAGTCTATTCTAAATGGGAACATAATTTACAAAACTGACATGATGTTTTATTAAAGAAGGCCTGACACTAGCCATTGAGTCCATTATCTAAGCTTAAATTTACATTATAAATCAACTGATAAGTGGGCTCATTTTCTAATTGACCATTCCATTCCGTTCAAATGGAGTTCTTTTTGCAGCAATCAACACTGCCTTTTAGTGGCTATTCAGACTTAAAACCACATACTGAACCAAGGATAACACAGATGTCTGCAACTAACTTCAACCACTGCTACAAAACACAGAAAGTGCGTGTGTATACTAGTGAGACCTCCATCTCAGACCATTTCAAATACTGAATTCATTTTGTGAGGCTTAAAACCACTGAGCGTGGATGCTGAGTGCTTCTACTGCCCCCTAGTGGTTTGTCAACGTGCAACGCTCCACCTGAGCATCATCTCATTCAACTGTTTTCAGTGGGTGCAGATGGGAGCATAGAATCCGTCATGAATGAAAAGTCGGATGATGTAATTCTACTGTCAGATCAGCAGCCTCAGGCCTCCACGACAGTTCTGAAGAGAGCAACTTTTCGGAGACTGTCTGGTTCAATTACATCCACACAGATGGGAAACTCCAGGCTGACAACGCGCTCACAGTCCTTGAGATGTCTCTAAATTAATAATTTATGACAATTTAGAAGGCGAGAGAACCCAAGCTCATCGCAGGATGGATAGAATCTCTTGCTCTCCCAAGCTGTGTGGGACTCTGCTGCCTGGCAGATGGCAGGGCCAGGCTTTGGCTCAATGCCCAGCACAGAACAGGTGGGTTGAAGAAAAACATGCTAATCTCACTGAGAGACATATACAGACAGAGAGTTGGTGGGGTAAAGGTTAAGAATAAAATGTTCAGTAATTACTACTCTCCTCTTTTCATTCAAATTCCCTCATTCTGCACATGCCATTGTATCAAACAGTTAGGATAAAGCATAAAATGGACAGGTTGTATTAAAGGAGGGCAGCATGGAAAGATGGTTCCTACTCGGGCTGCACGATTCTAGAGAAAATGTGAATCACGTTTTTTTTTTTTGCTTAGAACTGAGATCACAATTCTCTGAAATCTCAAATCAAAAACACAGTTTTCTTTAGGCCCTGAACATGGCTCTGCATGATGGGCTTATTGTTATTATTATTATTATTATTATTATTATATTGTAGTGGCTTAAGTGACATATGGAGTGTTTCCACTAGCTCAACACATGACGTCATAACCAGGGAAAATGCTCTACTGAATCATGTGATGTAAAGGCACTTGTTGAGAGGCTGAGAAACTCCAGAGAGGAAAATAGGATTGTTTATTTGCGATGTAGCTCATGAAATAAAATCGTTGAAATTAGATCATGTGTAGTTGTGAATCGAGATTGCGATTTTTTTAAACGTTTTTTGTGCAGCCCTAGTTCCAACACATTCACTGTCGTTGAATCCACTTTACATGTTGCCTACAAAGTCAATAATGTTGTGAGCACAAGAGAAAAAACAAACATGACTAAATAAATATGTAAATGTCACTTTTCCACACACCCAGCTTCGACAACAACACATACACAGGTCTCACAAAACATGAGACCTGTTTTTTTGACCTTGTGTGCACATGTACCTGTGTGTGTGTGTGTGTGCATCACTCACCATAGCTCGGGCCTCTGCAATAAAGAAGAGTTCAGTGAGGGCTCTGTGAAGAGGCAGCAGCACAGTGATACAGGTGGGATCCTGGTTAAGGGTGTTTTCCATAGTCATGAAGAGCTGCCACAGAGGTCGCAGCAGTGTCAGCTCACAGGCTCTGGAGAGACACAAAAATTCTGTTCTGTTCTTTTTCTGCCAGAAGCAAAAACTGAAAATTAAACTAATGTCCACTAACTGAACAATACCTATGCAACATTCTGTAACATAATCATTGAATTAATCATAATATTTATAGCACTATGTGAAGTACACTATTATTAACACATATACACATTTATAAGGCAACGGGTGTCTGGAGAACTATACATATAAAATGGTTTTATTGTAAATAAATTTGTACTCTTTCACATTGATATCTCTAATGAGTCCCTCCTCAGCTACATTATGAACTGGAGGATTCAATTTGCATGACTTTAATGAGCGGCTTACATCATCATTGTGGAGACAGCTAATGACGTGACTGCACTGCCATCTTTGTTCTTACATGTTGTTTGATGTCAGGCAGTGGCTGGGTTATTCTGCACATATGCAAATCCCTAAACACATCCGTAACCTCATTTCCGTGGAGATGACCACTACTAATACCCCGGAACTACATGAGGGATTATTGACGGCTTTTATGAAAACCCTGTGTGGTGATGCAATCCTGCACCTTTGAGGCAAAACACACTGCCGAGGTAAAAATTTGTACTGGATCTGGTACAGGATTGATACCCAAATTTGGATTTGCGTGACAATATAATCCAAAAAAATGTAAAAGTATTTGAATCATGACGTGTGAGAAGTGTGAGAAGAAAGGGAAAGAATTGGAAAGAAAAGTGTATAAGCATGGCCAGGCTTACGTCTCGGATTGACACTGCAAGAGGCGGAGCAACAAGTGAATGGCTTTGAGTCGCTGGTTCCCAGTCTGGCGACAGGCCACACCCACCTGCCACTCCCATATGTCAGCCAGTGGCAGGTGACTGAGCACTTGCTCATCAGCTAACATTTGTTTCAGGATCTCAAACCCTAATTAGAGACATGGAAATGTTCAGAGAGAATGACAATTAGATCCAGCTGAGTAATCATAATGTTGAGTTTTATCTATGCAGAGTAACTGAAGCAGCTTTCACAAATGTAAAGTTGTGCATCAGATTTAATGTAAGGTACCTGTCTGAAATCGTCCTCTGTGGCCTCCTGTAACAGTGAATTTGTAGCCCCACTCAGTGTTGCTCATATCCGACATAAATCTGTAGTACACCGTATCACCTGAGGGAAACCCACACATGAATCACATATGGTGCACATAAATATTCAATCGCATACTTTACAGTGAAGGAAATGAAAAGAAATTATTGATCTTGAAGAAATGGCCTCACCAGGGATCTCAAAATCAGACCATTTCTGAGGAGAGCCACTGAAATTGTGGACATCCTGGACAAAATCACTGGTGCTGGACATGGTGAGCTCATCACAGCCTTCTTCTGTGTAGCAACGGGAGTCAAATTTTATGGACAGGTAGATGGCCCCTGGGATGTGCACCTTGTCCTGCAAAGAGATGATGGACATAACTAAGTCTTCAAGTTAACAGAAAAAAGGATATATATTATTCCGATCATCATTAAATGATCCTGAGAAAAAAGTAGGATAAATGAGAAGATGGAAAACTTGGGTTATAGCTGGTGAGGACCAAAAATATGACATTTTCTAACCTCAAAGTTGGTGTTGTTGTCATATGGGTGTTTGGACTCTTTCATCTGCACAGCCATACCCGGCTCCTCCATGAACTGGCAAGCAGTGAGAGACAGACTGCACAGCATACTCTGACTGCAACCCTTCAGCACCCTCTGGAGAATCTGATCATAAACAGAGCATCACAATCAGCAATAATGTGATATGAGTAACCTTTGCGTATAAGACAAACTTTCACTTAACCAACTGAACCACTCTTGTGCTTACCCTCTCCCAGAGAGGCCTCTCTTCCAGCTGCATCAGCATGTCCAGGATGTAAGCCATGTGTGAGGCACCACTCAGTTCCAGTGCCTCCTCGCTGAGTGCAGCTTCAGCAGGCCAGTCAGCCAGCAGAGAGGCCAGCACGTGCCTGGCATACAGCGTTGCAATGGCCTGGTTGACCTTCACCAGATATTGACGCACTGCCCGATTGCTGCGCACATCCAGTTCCTTGTGCAAAAGAGCTGAGCTTTTGGTGCGCCTCTGTTTGGCATAGCTGAGCTGGAGGTCACTCTCTGAATAAGTGATGAGCTTCTGGGCCACTACGTTGAGCTCGTCTGTGGCCTTTTCACAGTGACTGGGTTTCGACTGTGGGAGGAAGGTATTGATTAGGATATGTAAGGTAACATGGAAAAACTTTTCCTCAAACTTTCTGTCATTGTGTCATTATTTTTGTATATATGTATATTGTACTGCATTGTATTGTATTGGTATTGTAATTCCAAATTCCAAACAGCCTTTACCAAATAAAAAAACAAGCACAGCTGTGACTGAAATGTTACTGAATGCAGTTAGCTGCTCATAATGTCTGCTGTTTAGAAGCATAAAAGTCGTACCACACAGGACACCACAATCATATCAGTGTCCACAGCCCTGGTGTTCCTCTCCTCCGAGTGAGGCCGTCTGTTCGGCTGCCACTTCTGAGCCAGCGTGCGAATTGTCTCATCTGTTTTGATCTCTTCGCCATCAAATCTGACAACAACAGAAAGGCACAATGCATAAAATGGAGGCAGGTTTGTAATTGGTGGCTTGCATATAGAAATGTTTTTCGCCAGGAAATTCTCTCTGTGGGAAATTGGGGCCTAACCTCTTTTGTACTTCCAGGAAGAAAGAGTCAGTTCTCTTCATTTGCAACTCGTACATTGCCCGCAGGATGGGCAGAGGGGCGTTTAAGGCATCATGGGTGATCTGTGTTGAAAACAACGATTTAGGATTATTTCACACCATATTGTATTCACTCACGAGCCACTTGTGGAAGAAAGTTGATCTACAGTAAATGTCTTTGAACATAGTATGGTTGTTGGTGACAGATCGGCTGATCTACTGAGATTTTTAAGCACAACTACCTCTAGTGTTTACTGAGAAGGGCCCAACAAATTCCAGTGAGCTGCTATTCTCTGAGTGCTTTTTTGATGCTTGAGGTCAGAGTAAAATGCTGTCTGGTTTAAAAGTCTGGTTTAAAATGATAACTGAAGTAACTGCAGGAACCACACACTGAATCTTGACACAGTTGGGCTACATGCAGCAGAAGACCACACCACTTTGTTAGTTTACCCCTGTACCAAATAAATTGTAGTATCCTTCATCACCTGGAAGCAAATCTTGGTCTCCTCATCGAGACCTTCTAAAGGATCTGGCCTGTTGACATCAGCTTCATCAGTGCAGCAACTGGAATGGTCTGAGTCGTGCTCTTTGTCCTGCTCTCTTTGGTCTCTCTCTGGGTCCTGGGCCATGGAGTGGATCTCCCTCTTTGAGGAGTAGAGCATGATGGAGAGAATCTCGAGGTCTCGCAGCAACCAGAGCTTGCTAAAGCCTGTCCCCTTGCTGCACTTCCTCACCAGAAGCTGGGTCAGTCCTGACTGCTGGATGGCCTCTTGAGATTGCTCCACTCCATGTTTCTATGCAGGAAAAAGAAGGAAAAAAACAAACAAACATAAAATCAATATTGTTACTGGATATTACTGCCCACAAGTCAAGTTCTACAATGGGGATAAAATCCATTACCACTCTGTTAGATCTGTACAGGTACCTTGAGTGTGTTGTAGAGACCTTTGAGGGCCAAGGACAGGACCCAGGAGGCCTCCACAGCATCATGTGAACCATTATCCTGACTGGCCTGCAGTAGGTGGCTGATGATGGAGGTGAAATTACTCAAGTAGCGGCTGAGAAGTGTCTTTGGGCACTCTTGGCCCTCTGGCTGTCCTGGGAGAGTGGCTGTTGTGGAGTCCTGAGACTGAATGAGTTGGTAGTCCTTCACTATAAAAGAAGGAACAGCTCAGATAGGACTAATTCTATGTTTAGATCAATGTTGTTGTTTGCATTTTATAACACTAACCTGTTTTCCTCTTGCGAGTCTTAACATCAACCACTGCGGCATGGTTCTTTTCTGTGAAGTGTTTGAGCAAAATCATGTTGTGCTGCTCATTGGCGTTGTCGATAAACACCGTCTGAGTGCCCACACACAGCACCTGACGAACATACGCACACAGAGTGTAGGCATACTATGATCTGGAATACTGGAAATAGGTGTAGAACCCAGTGAAGCAGTAACAAGTGTATTCTCCCTACCTCAGGGAAGCCAACCAGCACCAGCAGGGTGAAGAGGTTGGTGCGTTTGAGAGTTTGTGGCAACTGCTGAACGCAATGGTCAGTGAAGGCAGCAATGACTGGGCTCCACTCGGGACAAGCATTCAGACTGTGTAAAATATCTGCAACTGTGCAGGCCCAATCCAGACCGATGCGACTGCACAAGAACGGAAGATAATTTCATGTAAACAAATGACAGATGGCAACTGTTTCTTCACAAAGATCTTGGTAAACAAAATAAGATCCAAACTAAAATCTTACGGTTAAAACCACATAGCTGCTTCATGCATGTTGACACTGGGAAAACTGAAACTATTTGGACAAACATTTGGCTTTCATCAAGGTGGGAAAATATCACTTTTCTGGACACAATAAAATCCATGTAGGTGCCAAAAAGTGCAAAACGTATCAATGTCTGCAGCTGTGCCAGCAAGAAAAACTTCCCGGCTATGGTTCGCTTTATATTACCTGTCTAAACAGATGGCTCCGAGGCTGAATAGCAGCTGTGTTGTCTTCCAACCCTCAGCGTCTGAAGTGACCCTCTCTCCTTGTGTCAACAACTCATACTTGTCAGCCAGTGCTTCTGTAACAGCAACGTCGGCCTCCAGTGGAGGGACTTGGAGCAGCAGCTGACCCAGCAGCCCCAGGGTGAGGTGGTAGGTCTCGTTGAGAGAACCAGCATTGGAAATGATGGCCCTGAAAAGCTGGGGCAGGATGGAACTCAGACTGCGAAGAGACAGTGTCCTGCCCTGAGGATACAATAAATAACATTAGATTACATTACACAATTTTAAGAAAGTGAATAAGTTAAGCTAGCTGGCTGCTGGATATGATTTCATTACTAATAAACAACATTTTTTCTCCTTTACTATGACACCAATGTCTACAGTATCTCACTTTATATAAAATCTATACCATAAGTACTGGTCTTTGATGTTGACATACTGGTTTGGCTGGCGGCAGCATGGCTGCGAGAAGTCCCAGGATCCTCTCTCTGGAACACTCTGAAAACACATGCTCCTGAAGGGGAACCTGTGGCACCCTCCCATCTGTCTCCTTGACAAGTTCAGATGATGGGGAGTTGACTGTTCCTGGTCCAGATTCTGAAACTGAAAGTTATAATAAAACATACATGATTAATGTGGTCGACTGAGGGACAGCCATAACCAGCCTTATAATCAGAGTGGTGGAGGTAATCTATGTTCTTACGTCGGATCACTGGAGAGAGAGGATCCTCACTGGATACGGAGGGTGTCTGGCTAAGACTCGAGGAATCCAGAGTATCTTGAGTAACCAGCTTGTTTTTCTCTCCTTCTACGGTGCTTGGAGGTGACAACACCTCAGGGGGAGCAGGGGCAGGAGAGCCCACCTCTTTTAAATGTTTCTCCTTTCCTGGTGGTTTACTCTGGTGGAGAGAGGACCATTTGATAGAATAATTAAATATTCTGTACAGTTGCATGCACATTTGAAAACTCCTGGTCAAATAACACATTTTGGAAGCAAAAACAAGTTAAAACCATATTAGAATGAACTAAAAAAATGTAATTATCATATCAAATCTAACTAGGACTTGTAACAGACTGAAGCTCTGACAAGAACCCTAAATAATGACAAAGCAGGAGGAGGCTATAAGATCTCTTCTGATGCTAATTCCGCCTAATGCTTGAGTTTGTAAAATGACAAGAAGTGGTCTGAGAGCTGAATGAGGGAGAGGAGGAGGGAAGGAGAGTGGTGTAGTGCAGGGGGCACGGTCTGGTGTTAAAATCTGACTGAGTTGTAGCCGTGTGAGGTGGTCTGTGAGACAAGCCCCTCAATCGCTCACACCATGCTTCAAGCTGAAGCAGGAGAAAGGTGACAAAAGTGACAACTCTGGCATTTATAAAATGGCGGAGAAGTCTGGCTTTTACAACAAGATATTGATCCAAAGCAGACCTTGTTACATGTATGTACTGTATCCCCTTTATACATACAGCTATAATACTTCCAGTCATGTTTTACTTGAGGGCCTGCTCTTTGTTTAATGTGTATTAAACAAGTATCCTTGCTCGGACTGTAATATTATTATTTTAAAATGACTGTGGTTCGTTACCGTGCCCTTGGGTGATGAGGGGGAGCAGATCGCTGCAGTGCTGCCAGGAAGAGAGGAGGTGTCAGTGGCTGTGCTGAGCTCCTGAGACGACTCAGGAGAGACTGGACACAGCTCACTATCAGATGCCGATTCAGTGGAAGACAGCAGTGCAAGCAAAGCCGAGGAACGTAGACCTACACAGAGAGAGGCATTGAAAAGTTGGCCTTAAAATGACAGGTATAAGAGTCAGAAGACAGTATGTGACAAACTGATTTAAGCAACACCCCTTAACAATGATGTAAGCTAGAAGAAAAGATGCAAGTTTAAAAAATCTTGAGTATTAATGGCAGGGGATGTCTTTTTTCAGGCAGGTAAAAACAAAGGTTTTCATTTACAGTTTGATGAGATGCTCAACAAGACTGTTGTGTCATTGCTGTAAGTTTGCCAGATGACCAGCAGGTGTCAATGCTCCCAGATAAGAAATAATCTATCCATGTTATTGTTTTTATGTTTTTTAAGGTTGAACGAAGCAAGACTAGCCCATTTCTCTTTTTTGGGGGGGTTGCCTTAAACTAACTGCTCAGTCTAGCATCACATTTAGCAATATATTTTTTCAACTAAATCTTGACAAACTAATTGAATTTAAATATACTCTTCTCATAAAGTACAAGACTGGGGTCACTAATAGTTTTATATGCCTTTCTGAGGACCTGTTCTGAATAAAGGTGCATGGGATATTTTTGTGTTTGGCCAGTCATTTCTAAGATAACAACTTTAAGCCAATTCATGTCTTTTTGACACAAAAAATTAAACCAGCACATAAATCAGTGGTTTAGGATCTTTCAATACAAGAATAATACAACATTGTTAATACTCTATGGTCTAAGTAAGACCTTGTTGTTTAAAAAATGGCAACATAATTCGACATAGGCCTCACCTTTTCCTGTTTGCCCCTTGAGCAAACAATCAGTGATGAGTTGTGAGCAGCGTGTCTGCAGGGCTGAGGCCTCACTCAACGTGCTGCTGTCCAACATCTCTCCCTCCATCTGCCTCTCGCTGCTCAGTTCTGATGTGTACAGGGCCAACGCAGCAAACAGGAGCCACGAGTAGTTGTGGATGTAGGGCTGGATCAGACGGTGGCGGTCGCTGATTCGTATGGTCACCATGGGGTACACTGTGATCCGATGGGTGGGAAGATGGCTAGAGACGGGAATAATAAAAACACCATTAAGTTGAAAGGTCTGAGGTAAAATACTGCAAAAAAAAGTGTAAAGTTCAAATGTTTCACCTGTCAGGATACTTCTTAGCATTATAACACCCGAAGCACAGGTCAAAGTCTTCGCACACGTTGCAGTTGATCCTGCTGCCAACAATGAGACCCTGGCAGTGGTCACACGCATATTCCATGTTCACCATCTCATGGTCATCCTCGTGGCCTTCAGGTTTGGCACCACCTAGTTCAATGCACACACGTCAACATTTTTATTTTATCCATCTTACGATTAGTGCAAGTACCACGAGTGTATGAGTGAGACAGTGAAGTGTGTGAGCTCACTCAGGAAGCAGGTCTTGCAGAGGTCCATATCCATGCACTGCAGACATCGGTAGCGGTGCCACGGTGCCATCCTCTCACAGCCGTCACAGGAGATGACGACATTGAGCAGGTCACAATAGCGTGCAATGAACATGTGCATCTGTGAATAAGGCCAGGTGCATTTGTTTTTCAAAAAAAGCATTATCATCAAAACATCAAGTAAACCTTTGCACACAGACATATGATCAATCATTTTTGAAACATTTAATTACCTGAACACACAACACATATGCACATAAGCATGGCAGAGCTGCTCGGGCATGGCTTTAAACCCATAATGTTTAAATGGAAGGTTGTTTTTCATTACAAGACCTACAAGTCTATATCTGCTCTGTCATGCACAGGGAAACAGTGTGGGCCTTTTGTTTCGCTGGTTTATTTAATGGTTTACTAATGGTTGCACTTTTATTTCTTGTATCATTGCATACACTTGTATATGCAATGGAATGTACATTACCTTTCTCCTGTCTTCCGTGGACTCCTCCTCATCTATTTTGTCGTACCACTTCTCAAACATCCCGTCCATACACTCATCCATCCACTCCTGGTTCTTCTTGTAGTCTGCAATTTCATCTTCCTCTGTCCACTGACTGATGGTAAATTCAAACCACAACAGAATCAAATCACTTCTGCAATATGACTACAATTTCGGGAAACTATTAAATATCTTTAAAAGGTTTTTTGATAGCCATACGAATGTTAACACAAGGAAATGCAATTCATTTCAATAAAGGGATTTTACCTGATGGCAATGTCATGGACACTGATGTTCTCCTGGGACATGCTAAGTAGGAGGTCAGGAAGCTTGATGTTCAGGAAAAGAGGTAGGTCCTGCAGCTCCCAGCTCATGTCTAGAAGGTGCAACAAGCATGTCTGCACACATGACAGGGCTGGAAGCAGCGCTCTGGAGAAAAGAGTTGCTGGTCACTATTCACTACAGGATAAACGCTTGGAATTACACAAACCACTTCTGCAATCGCTTTTTAAATTCTGTATGTGAACATGGTAGGGTTCCAAGGATAAGAGCTTACTTCTCATTGAGGCTGCTGAAGCCTTGTACCGCTTCTACAAGCATGAGCATCAAATGATGGTAGGAACGCCGCACCTCCTCTCCTAGCTTCTGCCCACTGTCTGACAGGTGGGAGAAATAACTGAAAAAGACCAAGTCAAAGGAAAACACTTTACTTCAAATACCTTTGAACAGACAATTTTAGTGAATGGTAACAATCCTCAGAGACACAAGTTTGGTATCTCCAATACTATCCTATAAATGTATCGTATATACTGTAGAAACTACAGTTCCTACAGTATACGATACATTTTTAAGACATACGTTCAAATCAAAACAATTTATCCTATTTATCTATTTACCTACACCTTATAAAATTGACTCTCTGTGTATAGCGATGCTTAAACTTGTGTCACCTGGAGACATTCCTGCAATGCACACAGGAAGTGATTTATTTATGTTGAGACAGGTGGAGGCAACAGCAACATTAGTCTTGATTGGACTGTTAAGCAGTTTTGTAACATTTGTAAAGAAAAGTGCCATATAAATAAAAGTTTAGTAAGTGTATACACTGCCGCTGTATACATATAAATGCTCCCACAGTCAGGTCTGATAGTTTTGTTTGACAGAGCCCATTTCCAACATACAAATAAAGTTAACATTTCTGTTGATGAAGGCCAAACAGAGGTTGAATAATAACATAAGAAACATCACAGTTTTAAACTGAAAAGATTTCCTGTGGATGTACCTGGTGAAGTCTTTCTGGCATGCCACTAGTTCTTGTAGGAATAAGATGCAGGGGGCTTGGAATAGATGTGGCTTTCCAAGGGAATGCAAACACTGCTGCACCATCTCAAGGACCTTGCACACGCTCAGAGCCTGGGCTTTGTTCAGAGAGAGTGTCTGCAGAATGCTAAAAGAAGAGGAATCTGTTAACCTAACCATGCATGTGACAAATTACACTAACATAAAATGCAAAAGACAGTAACCTTGCAGTTGTTAGAGCCTGGTCCCTGATAAAGTTTAGTATGTGTTTGAGTATCGGGTGGCGATCCTTGACGGAAGGAGTCATGTGGGGCTCCTCCATCGATCGGCAGGACAGGAGTCGTAGGCGTGCCCGACTGAATGGGGGTTTACGGGGGAAAGCTGAGGGTGAGGCTGGGTCTGCTGTCTGAGATGAGAGGCTCTCTGTGGAGCCTCTGTGGCCTTGCCTGCTGTGCAAACAAGTAGTAGAGTTTTGGACTTGAGCACCGTGGGAGTTGTCCTGTGCGGCCTTGCTCTCACTGCCCTCATCAACCCCTGTAGTCTGAGCTCCTGGAGAGGAGCTGGGCTGGAAGTCTCCTTCCACGATCGAACTGGAGTGGAAGAGTGGCACACTGCTCCCCCCTGCAGCTTTCAATGACTCACTGTCCTGGTATGTTACTCCACAAGGGGCAAATCTGAACAGTAAGAGGCTCTTCTCGATACACATCTCAGCTAGAATGAAACAAATTTACACAGTCAGAAATATTCAGGAGATTACCTTACGAGTAAGAGAACAAACATGGAATTTGGATTTGCATTTTCTAAAATCCTTACATAAAGTCTCCGCAGTAACCTCATCAGTAACCCCTTCATTCTCATCAGGAACATTCATTTTGCCAACTAGGTGTCGCTGCTTCATCTCCAGCTGACAGGGAAAAAAACACATCATCAGCACAACAGTCAAGTAATGCAACCATCAAAGAACTTCAGCAGCATATAATCAAAGATTATCACTCACCATCCACATTCTGATGCTGTCTGCTAATGAATACACCTGCACAAACTCTTCACTAAGACAGCACTTGCAATCCTGATTAACTACACATTTGGAAAAAAAAACAGAGATCAACAAAGTGAATCAGCTAAAATAATCCATCATGTGGAATGAAAATCTAAAAGACAGTGAGAAACAGTTTTTATTCTGTGGTTACCAATTACAGTCAACTATTACCATATGTCATCAGGGCTTGGTTGAGGGCCGGTGTGTGGTAAACCATAACTGCCCAAATGGCATTCACAGCTTGGTCCGTCTTTGACCCGGCTGCAATCTCATTCCTCATTGTCTGTTTTCTGCAGGAGTGCATGAGTGTCTTCATCAACTCTGTTCTGCTGTCTGTCATTTCCTGTGAAGGATTCCATCGAGCAAAGTCCTCCAGGAAGCTCATTACATCATCAAGAGTCCATGTATTTGTCTACCACATAGGAAAACAAAAACAGACATGGAATAATACTGACCAGCTGAGGAAATGGAAAAATTGATTTTTCTTCTTTTACATAACTGTATGACATGAAGCAGAATTGACTATACCTGATCTGAGTGTATTTTCTTCTGATTTGTTTCACACAGGCCGTGTCGCAGGATGGGTTTCCACAAAGGAGATGAGTGAACATGGGACATTTTCCCTAATGGAAGCTCTTTAATGGTGCGTATCTCTGTAATAGAGAAAACACCACAAATGTCAGCATAGCATAAAAAGTCTGCAATTGCTGGACTACAACATCATTCTGAAACACTCTGGAACATACTGGACCATCAAATAATTTCAGACAGTATATTTTGCAGTTTAGATCTTGTCAGTTAAGATTAGAAATGTTCCAATTACGGTTCAGAGAGACAGTTTAGAACACAGAGATTATTGTGTTTAGTAAAATAAATAAAGCAATAAACAGTTTTACCATGAGGGGATTTCAGTGCAAGAGTTCTAGATGCAAGACGACCCATCAGGCGAGCCACAAGCAGCTGAAGGTCTGACATCCAGGAAATGGTGATGTCCGGCAACCCCATGGCTGTCACAGTGAACTTATAACCCCACTCATTATTATTGCTGTCAGAGTGGAAGAGGAACTGGAGCTGAGGGCCAGCATCAAACGTCACTTTCTGGAGGAGCAACGTGAAACAATTAATATATATATATATATATATATATGAAAGGAATTCAACAACAATAGTGTTTCATATGGGCACAAATTCATAAGTTTCCCATATCCTACCTTTGGCCACTTCTCAGTTCCAACTTTCATGTCATAGCGAACTTTGCCACCTCTAGAATCTGTAAATTCTAGGTAATCATATCTGTTAATATAAAAAGCATACATGATGGGTAAGTAAAATCCCCATTGTGGGTTATAAAAAAAGGTCATAAAATATTTTACATAATTCACCTCTTCTCTGTCTCACAGCGCTCATCGAACTCGACCTCAAAGGAAGTAGCACCGGGACACGCAAAGATGGTGGTCTCATGGCGGCTGTTCTCATAGTTGTGAGGAGATTCCATGTTCCAGGTTCTCAACACCACTGGCTGCTGCGGCTGGTGCCAGCTCTCTTGATCCACCTAACAGTGCAGAGCAACATTGCAACTTATAGTGAAATAATACACATTTACAACATGAATGCCACAGTCTAAGATAAAAAAAGACATCACTTCTAAATCTGTAGGTTATAAAAAAATTATGAAAACATTAATATAAATAGTCATTTCTAATTTTGTAATTTCTGATGATGGATAGATGGCCATTTAAATAGTTACAGTAATGCTACTGAACTTCTTGTACCCCATGCACTAAATGCTGGACTGTACTTTCCAACGAATCTCTTACAGTGGGATGGGACACTGCATTCATGCAAAGTCAGGAGCATTAACATCTAAAGTTGAAGTGGACTGACCTTTGAAAGTATGTCTCCAGTGTCAGTGGTCAGGTTTTTGAAGAGCTCAACAAGGGAAGAGAAGCTCTTCAGCAGCACACTGTGAGGGATGTCCAAAGAACACAACTCCAGGAAGAAGATCAACTACCAGGAACAGAAAACATTTTATTAACACATTCACATTTGGCAGATCAACAAGAAAATCTGTGCCAGAGTGCATTTCAAAATCCGTTACCAGTTGTCTGAAGACTGTGGCTAGGATGGAGTTGCCAAGTTTGTCAGTAATTTCAGCACCAGTGTATCTCTCCAGGAGGGAAAGAAAGGCAGTCTTAACATTTCCCAAGAACTGATCCACATCTGTTGAGAAGACAGGTTGATAATTACTTTTTCTATTCTACCCTTAAGCTAAAACTGGTATCTGTTAGATTACACTGATCTTCACTACTCCACTACTCCACCTCACATTTTGATTTGCACAAAAAAAACTGAATGAAAATTCCAAAAAATCTTTACGGTTTTATGATTGAGGAAGGTCGAAAGGTTGGTTTATCAATTAAAGCTAAATGTGAGTAAGTGCTATGGAAAAATAATTCAGTGAATAAAGGATAACGTTTAGAAATCACAAGACTGAAGTGCTATTCCATCTTCTGGAGGCATGCTGCATGGACTAATGAGGAAACCACAGCATCCCTCCACTTAGTGCAAGAAGCAATTATTACTACTAATAATAGATGGGAAGCAGCAACAGTATGCTTTATCATCACAAGCTTGCTTGGTACTCTTAAATTATGTCATCAAGTTGTGCCTTTTTATCCTTCTGTGGTAACCTGGACTTTTGCACCACCTACTGCTTACACTGGTTACTCTGAATATTTTTTCAACAGCAGTGGATTGGAAACACAAATTAAGGCTCTTTTTCTTTTACTAGATTTTTGAAAATGTGGACAACATTTGCAATACATCTTAGTGAAAAACCTAGCTACCATCTCTGTATCTCACATTTTAGCAGGATGTCTCTTGCCAACTCCATGGCGATGGCTGTTGAAGTTCCTCCTTTAAGCTGCAGGTAGCACCAGGAGAGCAGACTTCCTTGCAGTGCCCAGAACAAGGACAACAACACCGCCCTGCTGGGTCCACTACTCCCATCCACCATAATAACTTCACACTGAGAGATGGGAGACACGTCCAACAAAGCAGGACATAGAAAAATAGATTAGAAAAACATGTGATTTAACACCAAGGCAATATAAGACAGTGAGGGTTGTTGATAAATAGTAAACAAGTTGATGAAACATATGAGACTTAGCCTAGAAGTCTTACCTCTCGGGTTGCCACCAGAAGCAGTGTCTCCATGACTGACAGCATGGGGCTGATGTCAAAGTCTGCAGGAGCTCCTTTAGGTGGTAGCAGAAGAAGGCCACTTGGATCCTGATCACTACGTAGTAAAAAACACTGATGTGTTACTGATCCATTGTGATTTGTGATGAGAAAGTTGGTGTATTTACATTCCTATAGCATACCTACCTGAAGTAATTACAGAGTGACTCAAATGTCACCTTTACTGACTCTGGCTGATCCTCTTCAGTAATATGTTTCTGAACAAAGAACATGGATTATATCACTATTATTATTATAGTGCTGTTGTTAACAAATTGTTATCATTATTAATGTTAGGCCACTAACCATCATGTGGAAGAGTCTGTCTCGACGTACGCGTTTATCAGGAAAGAAAACAGCAGCACCATTAAGAATGGCCTTGACTGCTTCACTGTGCAAAGCTTTCTCCACCAATGTTTCACCCACTGGATCGTCCACAACTAAAACACAAACATAATAAATATTATCACAACATCCAGCTCAAACCTTTCAAATCACAGCCATTTCCAGTTACCACCGGTGTTCCCCACGGTTCTATCCTGGGGCTACTTCTGTTCATAATCTATCTACTAACTCTTGGCCATAGCTTCCATACATTTAACATCAATTTCCATTGCTATGCCAATGACACCCAGCTCTACCCGTCAGTCAAACCTAACTCCTACCTCCCTCCAAAGTCCCTCTCCAATTCGGGAGTCTCTGCAAAAATTTCTCGGGAGTCTTTGCAAAAATTTCATTATGTCCTCATAATGACAATAAAAATTCTTGAATCTTGCCTTCATGAAATCAAATACTGGTTCTCATTTTCTCAAATTGAATAGTGATAAAACCTCTCACTTTTCTCCTCACTGGCTCCAAATCAGAGTTGAAAGTTTTTCCATTCCACTCAGGTTTAAAGTCTGGGTGTCATCCTTAATAGCACTGTCATTACAAGCTCATATCAATAAGGTCACCGAGTCTGCACACTTCGTACACGACATTAATTGCCTCCACCCATCCCTCACACCCTGTCGTGCTGCTAAACTAGTTTACACCTGCACAGACTACTGTAACTCCCTTCTCTTTAGTCTCTCTCAAGTCCATTCCCAAACAAAAAGTTTTTGTTCTTAGATTGTTTCACCGTTGTTCATTTTAAAATCTGTTATAATAAAATGGATCATTATTACTATTATTATTATTTAACACAGATTCTCTCAGACATCTAGCATGACATACTACTATCATCAAACAAGTCACGCGAGAGAGAAAAACCTTTTAATCAAATACTTTTCCTGATGTTTTTCATAATTATTTTAATAAAGCCTTTTATCAACCAGGAAGTCCTTTTAGATTTAGATTTTTTGAGGGAATCCTGACTAAGACAGCTTGCCATAACATAATTACAAAACAGAATAAATCAGAAGAACATTTTAAAAATCAACATAGGAAAACAAATACTTTTCATCAACGTCTTAAACTTGAATGAAATAGAACATGTCCTTACTTTGGCAGAGGTGAGTGTAAAATTCACACACAGCCTTAACTGAGTCATTCAGAGGCTCTTCACTGCTGGATGTGGATGGACAAGCTGCTGCTGCAGCACCTTCTGCATCCGGCACCCTACTCTCCTGTGCGCCTTCGTACTCCAGTGGGTTGGGCAGCACAGGGAAACAGTTCTCCATCAACTGGAGCAGCAGAACTCTACTCTTCAACACCTCTTCTCCCTCACTGAAACAAAGAAATGAGCTTTATACAGGCCTTACCTTAATATGGCTTAAAGTGGTAATAACTGATGTAAAGAGCATACAGACAACAAGGTGCCATTTCACTCACATTTCTCTGAGTTTACTGTAGAATTTCCAGAAGAGGTTGAGGGTGAGGCCACTGAAGTCCAGGAGACATTTCTGCTTGAATTGAGAAGTATTCTACAGAAACAGAGGATGGATTAGATTGTTTTTAGATCTTTGTTTGTGTAACAACAGATCATTTTAAAAGTGCAGGAAAAAAAACAAGTACTTATACTCATACTGTCCCTCAAGCAGTGATCAGTAGTTACCATGTCTCGTGTAAGCTGCTGAATGAAGAAAAGTGTCTTGTTAAGTAGACAAAGGCCAGTGACAGCATCACAGTCGAAGCGCTCTCCCTTTAGACTGAGGTCATCCAGGTCCCCCAGCTTCTCCATCCCAGGGCACAAGTAGCCACTAAAGCTGATGGACTGTACACCCAGACGCTCAGCAGAGTCCTGCCTGGTGCAGAGGAATTTCACCATCAGGAACTAGAAAGACAAAAAACAAACAAACAAAATGTTTAACAATTCAAGGTGTAAATTCGTTTCCATAAAACAGCTGGGAACTAAAGTTTTAAGTTAAGTGTTTAAACTGGAGAAGGAACATGTGTTTGACTGACACATAACACAATGCCTGTGTTTTCTATAACGACACAACACGCCACCCAGTGCTTTGGTATCAGCCTAACATGACGTACATTTACCAGTTGTGATCAACAACAAACTCTATGGTTCAGTGGAATATGATATATGGTATGATATAATGTTTCACATACTCAGAAAATATCCAGTAGTAGAATAAGTTCATCGTTTATTTTCCCACTGTGGGATTTGCTAACCACAAGAAAAATACCATGTTATTTTAAAAAAAGAATAAAAATACTCGAGGGGTGAGATACAAAATATGACAGTGAGGTTCAAATCATTACACGCTACTGTTTTCACTGGATGCAGTACAGTACCTTTGCAACTCGATACTGCTGCAGCTTGATCTCAACGCCGTTCCAGTCCTCCTCAAGCTCGAACCAGCCAATCGGCTCGTCCTCAGTCTCTGCTGGAATCTTCACACTGCAGGTCAGGTGACAGCATGGTGTGTCAGCCACTCACATTCACATTCACTAAGATAGACCCTCACCCTGCTTAGGTGTATACACAATATGAGTAAACGAGTTGTACCACTATCTTCACTAAAGTCATAAATTTGCTAATCACAGCTGCCTTCTCTTAAAGTTTGTTACATGTACAAGTTGTAAACACAAAAATCCAAAGTAAAATATTTAATAATGGATCCTTACCTGGCCTGAACAAACTTTTTATAGTCCTTGTAGTTCCACGAGTCATACTTTTTGAACCTCCTGAAATGTTTCTCTGCATCAAAAGGGTCCTCGTCTTTGTACGCAAACACCAAGCCACATTTTGCTCCAATGGCTCCTTTCCGCACCTTGTTACACCAATCAGACAGCAGCATTTAACAACAATAACTTCTCCATTAATGTCTGTGGTGCCACAAATTCTGTCAAATCATAGGGAGCCTTACTTTGATCTTCATCTGAGTGACCTGGAAGTTGCTCTGGTCCTCAGTGGACAGTATCACACTGGCTTTCTTTCTGCCAGTCTCTGTGAGAAAACCTGCAGAGGACCATTTCTGTTATACTTGGCATGTTTGTACTGCACTTAAGCAAGAGAGATAAAGTGTTATTTGTCTCAGTTGTACCATCACCAGTGGAAGACTCTGTGAGCATGTTCTCTGGTCCGGATTTCTCCTCTTTACTCTTCACATCACAGGCCTGTAGGTGCAGCTGGAGGGGCTTTCCTGCAGCGCAATACAAGTCATTATGACAATGATAACAGCGTTTCAATCATACAAGTCAGTTAACTAAGCTAACTTAACGTAACTAAGTTAGCTTAGTTACTTTACCGTTGTGGTAGTGTAGTCGCAGCCTAACCGAGGCCATAGATGCAATGAGGGAGGACGCCTTGTACTCGGTATTTAAATGATTGTTGAGGCAGGACAAGGCCTGGAGCACTTTTGCCACGCTGCCTCTGGCCAGAGCGAAGGCCAGCAGGGTCAGTTCTGCATCACGGCTCACACAGCAGCTACACAGGAACAAAACAGCAAAAGTGTTAGTTAGTTTTGAGGTGCAGTGGGTGATATTCAGGAGGTGATTTTTGTGTCCCAAGTAATTCCAGGTTGTGGTAAAGTTTAGTGACTGTTGTAAACCACTCACCAATTTGAGTAAAATACCTAATTGTAATGTTTCAGATATACAGTACATTGCATTGCAATTTAAGTTGTGATAAAACATCGGTAAAGTAAAGCATTGGTTAATATTTACTTTACATCATGAGATACCATCAAAATATAACTGCTATACCATCTACAATTCCAATTTAAATCCTTCAACTGTGCAGCCATTAGTCATTAGCCATTTGTCCTCAGAGCCAGTAACATGATAATTAAATGACTATCGAGAGGGTTTCAGCCCTGTTGTTGCAGCTATTGTTGATCAACTCCATTGCTTTCATTGTGATGACATCGGCATTATGAGCTCAGTGTGGCAGCAATGAATGTGTGTGTTGAGGTCATTACTCTGCTATCCTGAGCAGAAATCCATCCACCTCCTCTAGGATGTTCAAAGAGAAGAACTTGGGAAACTCCGTGGATGTTGGTGTCAGGGACAATGGTGGCATGTGGCGCAAGGCTTTTCTAGAAGGAGAAAACAAACAAACCTGAAAAGCTACAAAGTGAAAACATCATATTGCTTTTAATACAAAGGTTATTGATGTTTCCTTCCAACATTTACATGTAAAGGCAAAATTGAGTATCTTACTGCGTGCTCTGAAGGACAGTCTGGGCCAGTGCAGGGTTAGTCTCCATAGAAGCAGTGACCAAGGAAGTGAGGAGAGACAGGTACCAGATGGCTGAAGCATCCGAAACAGACACCTCTTTACTCTTGGTAATCTGATAACCGAGAGTCTTCAAGCCATGAATCCTGGTGTCACATCCGTCACTCAGACATCGCTTGATGTTGATTTGGATGTCTGGGATTTGTTGAAGAGATAATATTGTTAGGGTACACTGATGGAATACATAGTGCAAAAATGCAGCAGTCATTGCTCGATCTTCTGAGAAGGCTATAAAAAGATCTTGACGAAGGGAGCCAAGAGTGAAACACATCACTGCTACAAACAACCATTTTCACAGACACAAAAATGCCTACAAGCAGCAAGTGTTTCACTCATTATACTAGTGTATCTTATCCAAACTATGACAAATTTGGCACGGCACACATTGTGCTCTTAATAAGTCACCTGCCAGGTTTGAAGTGTTTGTTTGTGATGTGAGCCAAAATAAACCACAGAAATGTGAGTATTTTGTCCTTTTCCACTTTTTGATTTGGGATGATTTCTTTTCTTTCTTTCTTTTTTTTTACATGGTTTTTGGATTTTTGGTTCAGCAAAAGAAAATTTCACTGTTGAAGCGCACAACCTTGTCTTTCAAATTTAAGTTATAACTTGAATGAAAGAGAGAGTTGTGAAAGCAACAATGTCAAAATGAGGGAAAGAATGCTGGGAACGCAGACTATGGCTTTTATAAGAATAGTATAGATTTTCAATTTAGGGCTGGGAACAACCAAGGTTAGTAGGGGGACACATTATTAATTCAGAATAATCTGAATTTAGATAGATGTAATATCCTTATTGCTTCCCTTCTCCAGAGACAAGTGCATGTCATCTTTTGGAGATTGGCAAAATAAACTATTTGTCAAAACTGGACCCTGAAGATCAGAGATCAAGATGAGTATTCACAATGTCTGTGAAACTAGTATCAACTCCTTCACTGTGGATAGCTCTATGAGACTACTGGTAAGGTAAGACTAATGTGGATAGATGAGTTAAGCAGGAAATTACGTTAAAGTAAGAGATAGTCCCTTTAATCCTCTGTAATTTACATCTCTAAAGAGCAGATGTGTTCACCCTGGGTATCTGCCCTTAAGAGATGAAAACATTGGCTGCTTCTTCAATTGAAAAACAAGGTTTTGATTAGAAACAACAAGAGTAGCCTATAGTTGGAGCCAAATAATACAAGATTGCTTTTAAAATACAGATGGGGTGCTTTCCACCATGTTTTTAATCTATGCTAATATTGCTCTGTTCCATCTTATAGCTGAATCTGATTTTAATTAAATGATCCCCATGAACAAAAACCAGGCTTGGCAGTTTTAGTCCACAGTGGTCTGGATTGACAGCTTCTATTAAGTAAACGTGTGGCAACACAGGTGTTATTTCAGGAGTGTGGCAAATGGCAGCTGATATGCTGATTCAAAAGTGAGGTGTTTCACATAACCAGTAATGAAGAACCCATCCCTGTCTCTGCAGGGTGTTTTCTGCAGGCATCAGTAAAGTAAAACACAAGCCACAGATTAAAAAAATAGATAAAATAAACACTCAACTACACAGCCACACATAGTAAGGTAGTTACTCACAGGGGAGTGTTATGTTGGCATTCTCCAGGAGAACAACATAGCCTGTGACATTGCTGGGGATGCGGACCTCTTTGATTTCTTGCAGGGAACGACGTTTTTTCCCCACAGCCAGTGAGATCAGCTGAGGCATGTAGCTGTGGTCATTTGAAGCCACAGCAATGGCCAGCCGTCTCAAAACCACATCTGGTTTCATTTTCAACCTGGAAAACAGAAAAGCGTTAGGATTCCTCCTTCAGATGTATTATTAATATTCAGAACACATGCAATAAATCATCCATATATCAAGGATCAAGCAAGCGGCAAAGTCTTGAGTCACATATCATTACCTGATCCAGTGTGAGCGTGGACTGCCATCTGACTGCCAGAAAGTTGAAGTTTCACCATTTGTTATCTTGTAAACGTCAGCAACATTAGATGAAGCTTCTATTGCGCTGTAGCACTGCGTGACCACCTTGACCTTGTCCACCTCTGGGTCGCGGTCCAGTTCCGCTCTGTATTGGATATCTAAATCTGAAAGAAACAAATACAGACTGTGTGGTTAAATTACATTTTTCAAACAAAAAGCAATGTTCATTTTTATATACAGTCTATGGTTACCATATGCTTAAAATACAAATGATATTGTTTAGAATTTTAAAGTTTAAAGTTAAAGTTCACCTTTCTCTTTTTGCAAAAGGAATTCCAAGTAGTCCTGGACCACACTGGACCTCATGGTGCAGATATTATTGTAGCCCTCTAAGACAGGGAATGGAATGGCACTGCTGGGGATACGATTCCTGTGTAAGAACTTAAGGATCTTAGATGCATGTGCCCCTAACCGGTCTTTGGTCTTGGAGAAAATGTCAACAAATCCTGTGGAAGAAATTCAAGAAACAAGGCCACATTAGTTTAAAGGGTTAACTCCTCTACAGTGCCTACTCAAATGAGGTCGATCTTATTCAGCCAGGTAAACAAATCATATCTTGTACCTGGGGTTAGAGAGCAAGACTGTAGCTGTCTTATCACATGACTGAGCTCTCCCTGTAGATTAGCTCCATTGGAGTTCTTCAATGCAATCAGCATGCTCTCGACATCCACCACCCCATCACCCTCGGCGTCAAACTGCCCAAAAGCCTGAGATGGGAACAAGGACAATAAACATGGAGAAACTTTGAGTATACACATAATCAAAAAACAAAACAACAAACAGTGACTCTTAAAAATGGACTAAATCAGGAAGAAACAGACAGATTCAAATGTATTTTCAGTAGATGTAGGTTATGGTACAAGGAAGGAATTATTATATTTTGTGAGTATAGATATCTGATAACAGGTTTATATGTGTTAACTGTTAACCTTGCAACCTTAGGAGAGTCTTTTGTTAATAACTCTGTCAATTAATATCAATTTTGCTTTGAAAAAACATGAAGTTATAGTAGATCAATTAGGTCTATGTTACCATGTAGTTGGGTAGAAATCTGGACTGAGACACTCTCTGAGTGCTTTCTCTTGACATTATGTTTTTGACTACACACATTGTTATGATCACATTTTCTGGGGACATAAGTTATGGCCCAAAACTATTAGATTTTGGTGGTGATACAGACATGGATTGACATTGAGGAGAATAAGATCAGCCCTGGTGGAGTACTTCTTCTTGTTACGTTATATACTGTGTCTTCAGAATTTAAAAGGAGAAGTGGTACTGTACATCTGAATACTTTGAGAAAATCAATGAGCAATAGTCACACAGAGCCAAAAGTGAAATAAAGTGCACATGCATTAAGTTAAACCATTCATTTGCATCCATTGGTTAAACGTCAAATGACAGCAAACTGACAACTAAGCAACTCTTTATGCCCAAAGAGACCAGGGCACAATTGCCAGAGACAAAAAACCTGGCAGGCAAAGGTGACATGTTGACAGCTCATTCCCATCGTTTCACTGCCAACCTGAAATGATTATGTAGCATATCTGCGGCTCATATCTCGAGCTCACTGCTCGATATTTCCTGATCTGTCATCGTAAATGGGCATGGCATCAGCTATCAGCAGTTCTGCTCTCTCAGCTGCGAGGGGACATATCTACAATTATGGCATTTCACTGCACTTCTGCGACAGGCACACTTGTCTGTCTTTATACCTCTTCACATTCTTCTCTCGGAGCATCTCTGCCCTCCAACATCTCACAGAATTGTTCGACATTAACAGACTCCTCTCCTCGGTTTAAACGGTCCTCCAGCCACCGCACCAGGGCCCCTTCATTCCCTGCCAAGACAGATTCCTGAATGGCGACCCCCGAGTCACCGATACGGGCCGCCGCTTCTCTCAGTTTCACTTGTTCTAAGAGTACACCGGGGGTGGGTGGTCCACCGGTAGGCACGGCCACGTTATTCGATCCCCTTCCGCTTTTGGCAGAACCGGAGCCTCCGACTGCTCCAACACCGCCGCCAGTGGCCGCAGAGGCCGGACTGTCTTCCGCGAAGCCGGGGCTCTCCGTTTCTACGTCTTCCTCGTCACCGCTGCCTCCACCGCAGCCGCTCTCTACGTTCCCCATGACTGTTTCACCGACCTACGGCGGCTCCGACAATCCCCGCGGCCCGTTGGCTGTCAGTTTAGCGACGTAGAGCCGGTCAGACCTTTCCAACATTCACCTACAGCGAAACTCTGCCGTTCACTACTACCGCATTGACGTACTGTACGTCAGCCTTTTCTTCTTCCTTGTTGTTCTTTTTTGGGCGGTTGTACAGCAAAACTCGAAGCATTACCGCCACCAAGTGATACGGAGTGTCAGTTCATTATGTTCGTTTTTCTCATTCACTTTATTGAGTGCTGTTGTAGAATAAATATTATGACGTACTGCACATTTATTTATTTCTCTTATTCTTATTTACACCATAATCTTCTTGTTTAATGGAAAATTGCCCTCATTAAGACACATTCACAGGCATGTTTATATAGTGTTTTGTGAATATGTGTTCCAATTGTAAAAACTTGTAGCTGCCCCTCTGGATTTTGAATCCATATAAAACCATGGTTGACCACATTCTTTGTAAAACAATAACTTGATTTTTTTTTCCCCTGACATTATACTTCATTAAAGTCGAGTCATTTAAAAGGTAGCAACTACATATTTGGTGAAAATCAGGACTTACTGATTAAATCCGCCAGCTTGACTGATGTGATTATGGACAGCACCTTTAAGCCTTTAAACTCCAGTTAAGGCTCCTTGCAAATGTGAAGGCTTACCTTCCCTTGAAAGACTTTACGAGATCAATTCATGCCTTCATTGCATCTCGACTACACTGCTGTAATTATCTCTATGTTGGTCTTCATAAGACGTCCCTTTGAAAGGGACAAAATGCAGAGAGGATATCACTCCTGCTCTGGCCTCTTTATATTGGCTCCCTGTCTTTTTTTAGGATTCATTTTAAGATCCTACTTTTCAATGTCTCAATGGCCTGGCACCTGCTTACCTGACTGAACTCTGGAAGCCACACACTCCAGGCAGAGCTCTGAGGTCAGCCGATCAGCTGCTCTTACATGTGCCAAGATCATGGCTTAAAAGCAGGGAAAACTGTGGAACAGCCTTCCTAACCCTTGTGATTTACTGTTGTTTTGTTTTGTGATTCTGCTGTAGGTTCATGTTCCCACCTCTCATGTTGGTTTTATCTGAACATACATATTGTTTTGCTCTTTATGTTTGTGTTCTATTCTTGTTTCTGTCCCCCACATCTTCTCTGTCCCCTATTTTCCTGTTAAAAAATATAGTATTTTCGATTCACTGCTGCCTTATGCTTGCTCATTGTGTGATCTGTTGGGCTTCTTTCTTTCCTTACAGGCAGGCCAGGATTGATTGGACTGCATTTTGTAACATTTGTTCATCAAAATGCTTTACAAATATCATTCTTATCGTCATTGCAATTGTTAATTATTTCAAGTTAATACATATTTAAAAGCATCAAATAAGTCAATTTGCCTTGACAGTACGATTTAATATTTCAAAATAAACACCCCCATGCCTCATTTTCTTTGACGGGCGTGTGTACTGTGCGCGTGCGCAGTGTGTTCCGTTCACGGAAGCGCTAGCTGTTTTTGTCCCGGTATATGAGCTTTAAGAGTGAGTATTTGACTCTTAGTTTAATGGGTGCGAGATGATGTAAATAAACGGACCACACAGTCGACTGAATAAACAGCATGCTCGGTCCTGTGTTGGTGGCGTTTTTCGCCGTGTCGCTGGCAGCGTTGTTCATTCCTCGCGAGTGGTTCGTGAAACTGGAGAATGAACGAACTCAGGAGCCGAAGAGGATCCTGAGCAGACATGAACTGTCCCTGTACGACGGAGAGGAAGGCAGCAGAGGACTTTACCTGGCTTTACTGGGACAGGTGTTTGATGTACACAAGGGAAACAAGCACTACGGACCAGGCGGTGCTTATCACTTCATGGCAGGTGATTCCATACATCTTATGTGGTAGCTCCATCAGTAGAACTGTGTACATATTGAAACAATGAAACTAATAAACCAGAGAGAAAGAGAGCAATGTGCATGTCTATTGTGCTGTTAGGTGATGCTAGACTCAGAGGGGCCCCTGGCAAAGAAGCTTATTGGGGCCCTTCACCATCCCTCCCCACCCTCATCACATGTACATAAGCCCTCATTATCAATCAGTGCTTATCAAACGCCACAGACATTTATTTTTGATTAACTTAAAACTATACATACATATCTACAAATGTAAAATCATCAAATATTCTCTATACCACATGCACATTTCATGGATGCCATTACAAAATATACCATCATAAAAAAATATTTGTGGGCAAAACAATACATTTTCTGGACCAAACGATTACTCATTTAATTGAGAATAGAATCAACTAATTGATCGATTATGTAAAAAAATTGGCTTAGATTTTAAAAAATTCCTAAAATAATTACGGATAGTCATCCAAAATTCACATTGCATTTACAATCGAATATACATGGATGATTGAAATGAAGACATCTGACATGACAAACACTAAACACATGTTTGAAAAAGTGAGGAAGAATGAAGCAGTGACATCTGAAATGAGTATTGTGTGTATGAATGGAACTGTGGATATATGAAATGTTGATCCTGACTAAAAAAAATAATTGTATCATATGTATTTGTATTTTCAGGCAAAGATGCTTCTCTGGCCTTTGTCACTGGAGACTTCACAGAGAGTGGCCAGACTGATGATGTGTCCAGTCTCTCTCCTCTGCAGCTGGTGGCCTTGTATGACTGGCTGGCCTTTTATCAGAGGGATTACCAGAGTGTAGGTATGTGACCTTTGTACACCAGCTTCTTTTAATTCAATGGTTTGTTTTTATTGCTATCATCAATTCACTGAGCTGTTAACTTTCAAGCATATTGTAAGTTTAGGAATGTTCACATGGTTGTAATACTGTGAATTACTCCACAGTATGACATTAAGGCCTTAACCTGAACCACAGTCCTGTCATATGTGTCAAGTTATTGTCAGAGATAAAAATGGAAATGTATTATTGATCCCCATGAGGAAAATTCTGGAGTTACAGTCGCCAAGTACAGAATACAAAACAGGTTAAAAGGAAAAAAGGAAAGTGATAACAATCAATAAATAAGCCTGTAATAATAATAATTACGAGAGTATATACATAATATCATATACACAGTACAAGTTTAGTCCAATAATCAGTATATACAGTACATATAGTAGGGGTGTAGTTAAAATCAAAACAGTGAAATATTGCAATATTTTCGCTATTGAGCTTTTTTTTGCATGTAATTTTTTAAACTAACATTAAACCTTTTGTGGATTAGCATAAAATGTTATGTTTGATGTTTGAGTCCACTAGATGGTGCTCATACTCAGCTTGACCAGTTTTCCATTTTTTTGGTCTAGCTATTCCCGGTCAACAAATTTCCATCATCTTAAATAACAAATAAAAATCCTCCCATCTCGAATTCCAGGTGTGTTAAATGGCCGATTCTATAGCAACACTGGACAGCCAACAGAGGCCTTGTTGCAGGTAGAAGCGTCATTGGCTGAAGGCCACCAAATAAAGGCCCAGTCTGAGGCTGAGAAGGTTCGCTTTCCGACCTGCAATTCAGAGTGGAGCTCTTCCAGAGGAGGAAGAGTCTGGTGCTCAACTAAGAGGTGTGGAAAAGCTCTGAAACTCATCAAATCAAAATAAGCCTACAGTGATGTATTGATGCATTGCATACCTGTATTAGAGCAGGTATTACTTATTGGTATCCATCAGGACTGAGAGTTTCTTTCCTTTTCAGTGGTGGAGTGGTGAGAGACTGGACAGGTGTCCCTCGGAAGCTCTACTCTACAGGATCCACTAGTGCCCGTTGTGTCTGTGTTGAGGATCTGACAGCAGCAGAGAAAAACCCCCACCTGCAGGAATATGAAGGCTGCCCTCCGCATGCTGATTCATGCCCTGTTGGAGAGTATTAGTCTTTGAGCCAGCCTGGAAAAAAAGGACATATTCATGGCCTGCTATTCTGTAGCACAAACCTCAAGAAAACACAGGGACTTCTCCTATGGAAAATCCCATAATAAGAGTTGGAAGGAAGAAATTCAAATTCAATTGACTTGTTTTTGATGACCTTTATGTAAAGTTGTCGTCCCTTTCTCTAAAAGGATACACCAGAAAGAGACAGGCTAGATATCTGAGCATACAGATACAATACAATGTGCATAAAAGATTAAACAATGTGCATAAAAGATTAACAGAGGCAAGATTTAGGTTTGTCACAATGACAAGCACAAACTGCATTGAAGTACAAAACAGTTGTAGTGGTCAAAAATATCACACATTTATCTGTACAATTTAACAATACTTAAAGAGGCCCCACCGCCCGACGCTCCCTCTTCTCCACATTCTACCCAATGATCGGAAATGTCATGTGATGTTGATAAAGTGCACCTGTTAGGCTAAGAAATCAAAAGCGTTAATCATCATGGGTCAAGAAAACAAGTTGACTTGAGGCAACATCGTGGGCTCTACACTCTTCCGATGACGACCTGGCAGGTCAAAAATGGAATGTAATATTTAGTGAGTGATTTTCAAACAAATGATTTTCGATTATGACCATGATACTTTAAGACTACAAATCGACATTCACAGGCATAATAGGCTATTATTTATCTGAAGAGGAGGATTATGGGAAGGTTGTTGTCATGAAAAAAAACTTTAGTCAGAATCTTCCAATTTGCTGTGATTAAAACTGAACATTTCCACATATTTTGGCTAACTGGCTGTCACCAAGCGGGAGGAGCTTCTTTTATCCACTCAAAGACACTTTGATCGAAACCGAAACAAAAAAGACGAATGTTTCACTTTCTATTTGAAATGTCCCTCTAGAATGTTATTAGTTTCTCATACTGTAATAGTATAAAGGCAATGGTCCATTACTGTCCAGGGATCTCTTGTTTGTATGTCCTGGTGTGCCTGATTATCCGTGTCAAGTTGATCCTGGCTTGGCCACTGTCAAAGGTTGGGGGAGATCCAGGCCACTGCATTACGATACCCCACCCAGAGTTAATACGTCAAAGCAGATGTCGCACACTCTCACAGGCTTGTTCAAGTCGAACTTGATGATGGGGATCTCCTTTATAGAGCACTTGTGACACAAGAGGCGCCCACAGTGGCGGCTGGAGTTAAAACAAAAGGAGAGACCGAGGATTAATTATAAAACATGACACAAAGGGTAAACAATAAAGCTGCAACGCGTAACTTTGTTGTTGTTATAATTCTGCCTGTTTGGTCTTCATAAACAGTAATTATATAACATATGTTGCATCCATCTGACAGGCTCTGTCAAGCAGCACACAGGCGGGGACAAGAAGCATTTATCTTGTCAAATAGCTTAACTGGTTTTTAAGCAGTAGAATTCACTTCTGAAACTTTTCATGACTTTTCCTCCCACAGTCCAAAATCATACAGAGAATAATTGGACACTCTGACCATGGGTGTGAGAGTGACCTGTCCAGAGTGTAACCCTGCCTTTCGCCCTGTCAGGTGGGATTGGCACCAGGGCCCCGCAACCCTCATGTTTGCAGCCACTTCGCTTTACTTGCACAAAGGTACTGTTGTGTTGTGACATAAAACAAATCACTCCCCATGTGCAATGTGGGAATGTCGCTAGACCTAAACACCGCCCTACTGAGGAACACAGAGTCCTGCGGAGCAGATAGACTTATTCAGCATTGTGTGAACTCATTTGACAGTGTTTTTATTTAAAAGCTGCACACTACAGCTATAATAAAACCTAAATTTGTGTAGATAAAAAAAAGTATGAACCAGTGATGTTTCCTCGTTGTAACCCCGAACTTGGCAGCACATTCATAGCAGTTGGACCCATCACACCAAGGCGGCTCTTTGGACAGCATGTCTAAACAAATGTAAAATAATTAGGATAACTAGCCTAATGAGCACAATTGGGATAAGTGAGGTAAGTGTAAAACCATACCTAGAAGGCGGAAGAGCAACTGTTTAGTTGCAACTTGGTAGTTGAAAATATTGATGCCCTGATTATTATTGATGCCCAGCCGTGCTCCAGCTCTCACAATTGCACGGCACAGATTCGCATTTCCTTTCATGTAGGCCAGGAGCAGAACTGCAATATAATACCAGTCACAGGTATTTTAAAGACAAGTGTAATAATGGTGGTATTACAACATGAGACAGAAATAATGAAGTGTGCTACAGTACCTGTGTTCCCTTCATTGTCTGGTTTGTCCAGAGGGTATTCCGGCATACACTCCAGGAACAACTCAAAAATGGCAGCAGCATTCTCTTTGCCATAATGGCCAAGTACATGCATTGGTGACTGACCCCTAAGCAGAAATAAGATTTTAATTAAATAAATAACTAAATAAATAAATAAAACAAAACACACACACAAGTTGATGTCATATTATTAAGAGGGTTATTAGTTTTGGTCAGATGTTTTTAATCTTGCTGGCATATTTAAAAAGGGGTTTTATTCTTTATACATCATTTTCCCTTTTCTGCTCCATTTCTACAACTTGTATCTTAACAAATGTAATGTTTCAGGCTATTTCTCCAAAAAGGTATTATTAGTACTGTTTCATTACCTGAGATTAAAAGCCTCAGCATCAATGTTGGACTCTGTGAGAAGGGTTCTGACATTATTAAGGCGGCCTTGCATCACAGCCAGATGCAGAGCTGGAAAGACAGCAGCGGGAAAAGTGAGTAACAGTGGATAATCAACCACACAAATACAGCAACTCCAAATGGAATAGTATAAAGACTAAAGCTAAAGACTCCTTGGACAACGCAATATCTACAAATATCATGTCACCACACATCTGTGTTAAAAAAGAAATAAATATATTTGCAGTGTTTCTCCTCTTGAGAAAATGTGAAAAATTATAACTGTGGAGTAAAGAATTATGGGTTAAAGAATGAAAAGTTTCTCCACAGCATTGTTCACACTACTGCCCATGTAATTTTAATTTACATTAAAATGGTGTAGTGCCCCATCATACTTAAACTGAGCTTTCAGGATTTGTTGAATAATGGCAATGAGTAAATGGCAGGCATTGTTATACAGTGGCGTTTCCAAAATGATCTGCATCACATAGCTGTCAAAATTGAGATTAATGTAATTGAGACTAAATTGACTCAACTGGTTCTGTTTGTTTTAAAAGATATATAGATACAGTTATAAATAGTACCGTTATTTCCATTTTCATCCTCAGCGGCAAAGTCTACACCATTCTCCAGCAACACAGAACAAATAGTGGCCAGGTCCTGTTGGGCAGCCAAATGTAGCGCTGTCTGCCTGTGTTTTGTCAGCTCATTTACTTTGGCTCCAGCAAGCAGCTGGAAACAGAAATATGAAAACAGTATCACCTGCACAAATCTTTCATGAACACTTAAAATGGACGAAGTACAGAAGAGCAACAAGGATTTACCAAGTTGCGAACAATGATCTCAGATCCAGCCTGGACAGCCAGATGGAGGGGTGTGAGTTTGGCTGCATCCTGAACCCTGGAGTTGACATTAGCTTGGACACTGATGAGGAACAGGACACTCTCAATGTCTGAATTTTGCACCGCCACATGGAGAAAATTACGCCCTTTGTTGTCCACCTAGATGGAAATGGAATTTTAAATCGTCAGTTCATCGGATTTTGGAAATGTACATAATTATAATTACTGCAACATTATCCTGAAGATAGATGCAAACAGATGCATTTTAGTGTCTTTCACCTGCTCAGCAGCACCTGGCTCCCTCTTGAGGATCGCCTCTGCAGCCTTGTTGTTCTTGTGTGTCATGGCACAGGCGAAGGGGGTCGTTCCTTGGCGGTCACGAATATTAAGACGAATGTCTGGATGGGAAATGAGGAGCTGTATGATGACGTTGTGCTGGCTGCTGATGGCAGCATGGATGGGAGCTCTGCCCTCTGCATCCTGATGAAATGACAGGAGTAAACAGTGAGAAATACAGCATGTTTACATCACACACTTACTCATCTCTCATTCACTTCCTTCTGTAGTGTAAAAGTAAAAGTATACTCTGGGAATGATTGTGAAATTCTGAGCAATACCACAATGCATAAGTACTGATGTGTTCGTTATTTAACCTTCTTATTATATCGCGGGACATTTAGAAAAAACTGACATCTTTCAGTCCTCTGTCAAACACAAAGACTGAATTGGATCGAGAAAAAAAAGGAAAAAAATGATCGACCACAAGAATTGCATAAAATTAAGATTGATAATTTTAGCCTCTACAGAACACTTCATGATTACCCTGAACAGTGCATATGACTACGATCAATGCAACACCCCATACCCCACTACCCACCTTCTGGATGTAATGGGACTGACCTGTGTGTTAACATTAGCTCCAAACTCCAAAAGGCACTGCACCACCTCCTCCAACCCCCAACTGCTTGCTAGGTGTAGAGGCGTTTGTCCATCCCGGGCTTCTTCATCTCCTTCTCCATTTGGACCTGGTTTCCTGGGGCTGTTCACATCACACCCACTACAAACACGCAACACAGATATTAGACTATAATACCTAGACACATTTACTTCAGTGCATCAAGCATCTCAACTTCTCATTGGGCAGGCTTCTAATTTAATTTCATCATAACCTCATTTTTGACATATTTTGCATTGAAGAGCTTTGTGAAAATCTTAGCATAATAGCATGCTCAGATCGAAAAGATTCACAATCCCTGCACATATTGGTAACTATTGTTAAGAAGGACTGGCAGACCTGCGGATGAGGAAGCAGGCAGAAACCTCATTATTCTCATCAACAGCTCTGTGCAGGAGGGTCTGCTGGCATCCTGAAGGCCCTATGTTCCAACACGTCGCATCACAGCCATGGCGGACCTGGGTGGGACAAACAGGAAAAGAAAACACTCAAAATGCAACAAAATTACATAGGTAACATAGGTCTATGTTTATGTGGAAATCAGCTTTGGTGGCTGATAGAGTATCACCAGTGTGGAGGCAATATCTTCCAGGCCATTCTCCAGAGCCAGCCACAGTGGAGGGTCGCCCTTGTCATCAACTACAGACATATCAGCTCCTCTTGTGCAAATGGCATCTACCACCAGGGGGAGCTGGTTACTGATGGCCAACTGTAATGCTGTTTGTCCCTCTTGGGTCCTTGTGTAGAGGGAAAATATATCAACATCCAATGCAGAAAAATCAGGTACAATGTGAAACCCATAACCCTTACATCTGCAGCATAACCCTGGCATTACCTAACATTGATGTCTGCCTGATGTTCAAGAAGGAAGAGGGCACTTTTGCTGTCCTGTCTCTGGATGGCCATGTGAAGAAGGGTTTGTCCATTGGACATAGTGTCGTTGATAGAAGCGCCTGAGCCCAACAACTGAGCTGCTATGGTGTGCATACCTGAAAGAGCAGAATTATAATATATGTTTAATATACAATTTAGATTAAACTGTTAAAGCAGAATCAACAGTATTACTACAGTAGTTGCTAAGCTATGTACCTGTCCAGAGGGCGAGGCCCAACACAGTCTGGTCCATGGAGTCTTTGAGACTGAAGTCAGGTATTATCTGGAAGTTGTTGGTAGCATGAAGTGCATTGGCTGCAAGACAAAAAAAAAACGGATTGTCAGCTGAGATTGGCACAGGACCCTCATGTGGAGGCCTGTCAGTTTACAGCTTAGCTCCAAATCGATCAAATTTCCCCAAACATTTGCTGACCTTTTTGCTCAAGGATGACAGAGACAACATCTGGATGGTTGTGAGCAATGGCCATGTGGAGAGGGGACTGCAGAGCCACACCATTGCTTTCGTCATGCATGGCTTTCTGGGTCTGCAGGTTGGGGTTGGCCCCTTGCTGGAGCAGCTCTGCTGTCAGGCTTGCAAGGCCACAGCGACATGCTGTATGAAGCGGGCTCTCACCCTGAAAAAGGCACAGGGATCCATAAGACTTTTATTTGTCATACAAAAATATTTCACCAATATCTTATGATTTAGCCTTCAAGTTAGTATTACACTTTAAATTACGCAGGATTAAAATATTTTATTTACCCTTGAATAAAAGCTCAGTATAATCTCGAGCAGTCTAAAACCTATCTGCGTTTACATCTTTGATGCCTCAAACCATTCAATAAAGCTCAGAATAAGGTGGTGGGTGTATCAACAACCATCACATTATTAAAATGACAATGATCGTATGGGGACACAGAAACTACCAGATTTTCAAACTGACATGCTTCCTGCACACCACATGAGAATTTATGTTTTTACACACCCATTTGTTGACATGGTTGACCTTTGCTCCATGGGTAGCCAGGAAAAGAGATGCTGCCTCGTTGCCTGCCCCAGCTGCTCTCTGCATGAGACAGTTTCCTACAAAAAAAAACCAGAATATTTTTTTATAATATCACAAGCATCATTCCATCTGGACAGACATTACTGTAACGACATTAATTAAAAAGCACCTGTGGTATTGTCGGGTGCATCTGGGTTGCTTCCTCTCTGGATGAGCTGTGCTGCAAAACTGTTCTCATCAAATGACGTGCCATTCACGACTGGTACATCATCCTCAAATGGATTTACTGATGTGCCAGAGGACACAGTGATATACTGCAGGGCGAGCCACAGAGCTGTGCTGCCCTCATGGTCCTTGAGTTCCAGGTCAAGCCTAATTGGATGGAGAGAGAGGTAATGCATGATTAAATCCAAAAGAAGGCAGTAATCACCAAGATGGAGAGATTATAGCAGGTTACCGAAGGCATTATCTTTGGAGGTAAATATGACCCAGGTGGCATGATGTGTACTTAAGAATGAGTTTGAAGCTAACATTTTCAAAATTGTTATTTTAATTATTAACTAGCTAGGATTTGCTTCTGGTGACAAATTTAAACCAAGCACACTGTATGCATCTTTGCATGTCAGAAACAAACCCACTAATTCCACATGAAGACAGATACTTACTGTTTGCATTGTAGTAGCTGGCTGAACACTGGCTCATTCCCTGATGCCACAGATTCATGCAAGGGAGTTCTACAAAAAACAAAACACGAAGGTTGGAGCATTGTGATGCTTTGCAATGTAGTTGCCCTTCTCTGCAATTCATTAAAACTCAGAAACAAAGTGCCTGTGCCCAACAACACACCTGCCCCTGCTGTTCTGCATGTTGGGGTTGGCTCCAGTTTTGAGCAGAGCCTCAGCGATTCGTGCCATGCCACTCATCACTTCCACAGAGTGTTTCTTGGGGCTGAAAGAGCAGACCAGGTGAAGTGGGGTTTCCACCGCACCTACTGTGGCAGCATTCACCTGAGCAGAGTGGCGAATCAGGAAGATGGATGCAAATTCATCACCTGGAATGTAGGAAAGAAAAAAAGATAAACAGTCATTAACTCATTGGTGGATTCTTATGTTTACAAAGCAGCAATGTTGAGGTAGAGTGATCCATCCCAGATAGGGCTGCATTATATATTCACAGATGATGAAATGATAAAAATATTTAATATCAGTCAATACTGATAATTATTGATATATTATCATTAATTAACCGAAAGTTAAATATTTTGTTTTCCCCTTAAATGATAGCTGAATAAATTGTGGTTAATGGAACCTTTGTTGTATTGATATTGAAGAAAATTACACTGTGAAAAATATTGTTACAGAAATATTGCCCAACCCCAATCATAGACATTGTTTATTAACACTTTGACAGCCGAATGAGACGTTTGCATGTTTTATAAAAATGCATAAAAATAGTGATTCCCCACCTCTTTGGATTGCCTTATGGAGGAGACTCCAGCCACTCTGGTCCACCATATCCACATCAGCTTTGTTGTTAACTAAAGTAGTGGCAATACTTTCCAATTTGCGAGAGAGTGCCAGGTCCAATGCCAAGTCACCATTGTTGTCTAATTCGTTCAGCTTGCCAGGTAACTGAAAGAGAAATAAACATGAAAAACATAAAACCTGTTTGTTGTATAATGAAAAACAAATACAAAACAAACAAAAATTGTTAAAAGATGAAACTGAATATCTTTTGTCAACTGACCTGCGAGTCCATCTCAATGAGATAAAGAAAGACCACATCTTCTCGTTCAACTTTGATGGCTTTGTGGAGAGGAAATTCTGTTTTAGATTTGATCATCTTGTACAGAAGTTGGGCACTCATGGTGCTGAAGTCCTCTTTCCTCAGATCATCCTTATTAATGACAATGTCAATGGTCAATGTCAACAGAAATCAAAACTGGCCAGTGAAGAGAAACATCAACAACACGACACCCATTGTTTAAGGATAGAAATCTCAAAATATCATAATGTTAGGAACAAAATCTCAACTGGAACAGAGAAAGTGAGACTGACTGTTTCACAGTCAAGCTAACAGCAAACTGCAGCAGAAGTGCTAATGCTAGTTTCCAACCAGTGCAGTTGCCATTTTCATGCCCAGCTCCCATGTTGTACAGGTAGGTTGGTCTTAAAATGAGGTTTGGTCAGGCACAATGTTGGCACACTTCTATCTTAAGACAGCAGAAAGCCACTGCCATTGACCAACAAATACATAGTCTTAACTCAATGGTGCAATATTTTTTAACACTTATTTAAACGTCTTCCTTCAACCATTCCTTTTAATCACAGATTTTCAGCTCTGATTTATTTTTATTTTTCATTTACTCATCTCCTCAGCAGAGAAGCATTCACTTCTCCAGTTTCCTACATTTGCCATTTAAATAGCAATGCACCAGGCACGGGTAATGACGAACAAATCTCTGATTAACTGAATTGTTGTTATGCCCAAAGCACACCTATGAATAATTCAGACATTAAATACAACCCCATTGTGTCTTGCACCTCACTTCGTACCAAGATTGCACGGCATGGAAACAATGTGCTTGTGCCACGCACTTTAGACCGTGCCACGCACTTTAGCCAAACACAATCAATATCTGAAAGGTCTTACCCAGTGGCTGGCTATGATCTCCCCACAGTAGTTCATCAGGGTGGTGGCATTTAGTTCCTCTGCAGTTTGGTAGAAGCGAATGCAGTTCCTGACATTTACTGAGGACATTACACCCTTCTCACACCTGTCCCAATGAGAAAGCAGATGTATTTAAAGGAAATTAAGCTGCATGTGTTGCTTTTCAACATAGTCAGCAACAGTAATCTTGTCGATGACAACAATTTCAGTGAAGCATTCAAAAGGGGCATTCTAGTTGTGCTGACCTCTCTCGAAGCAGCTGAAGCTGGAAGCGGTTAGCCAGCTTCATCAGGTCAATGAGAAAGGCATCATCTTCACTAAGTTCCAACTCATCTTTGTATGCCCAGCGCAACATCGCCATGGCAACCTCAGGCTTGCAATCTGGCAATAAACATCAAGTTAGAAATGCACAACAACTGATCAGTTACATCTCTAATCTGTGCAAACACTAAACAACAATCATTTATACAACAACAAAATAACAGCAACTGTTTACTTTAACTTAAAACACTGGGCCAAAAATATTCACAGACATTGCTTGGAATAATTTTATTACTTTTACATGTAACACTACTAACACTGATTTGCTGACTGGAAAATCAGCACAAAGGTTAAAACCTACACAGAGCAAAACTGTGTCCAATAGTGGACACTGAAAAGTCTATAATAGTTTAAGTTAATTTAGTGACATCACACCAACATGGTTTCTCACCAGATAGGTCCAGTTCAGAGGTGGAGGCCAGGTTAGCCAGACTCCAAACATCACTGCGAGCAGCCAACACAAACTTATGGGCGCTGAAATTCTCCCCGGCAACTTTCACTTTCAGATCACTGCAAAACAAACACATTCATCTTCAACACATTGATGAAAATACAAATTATGCAAGGTCTAAGAAAGAAACAGATTGTTCAGGTTATTCAAGTATAGACATGTCAAGACAAGATTAGAACATGCAGTCACAGACTTTCACAATGTTATATGAAAAACAAATTTAACTTTAACAATGTAGAAGCATATTAACAGATGTAGGTGTATTTGTATCACACAATACACCAGAGCAGACACAGAACAGACATGGACACATTTGTTGGTATCCTTTCACAAAAATAAAAATGTATCCAGGCTTGGGACCGACAGAAGGAGTACACTAGATCTGGCCTTCCTGTAGATTGGGTACTTTGGATACCCTAGACCTTGACCTGGCAGGGACTCGAACCGCTGATGCCCTAAAGGATCACCACCATTTTTATGAGACATTCCTTGGTGCTTTTATCTGTGTGTTTAGGACTATTGTCCTGTTGGAACAACGATAAACTGTGACAGAGCTTTCTGAAACTGGGCAGTGTTTTTCTCCAGGATGTCAAGATGGAATCCAGGCCCGCCATGTCAGAAGTAACAAAACACCCTAAAATATAACCGAGCACCCTCCATGTTTCACAGTATGTATAGTATTCTTTTATTTGAGGGCTTCATTTTTCTCTCAATGAATACCTAACAATAATAAGAACTTTACTAATAACTTTACTAAACATTGTTTCTATATGCTGTACCAACAAAATTGTGACTTTTGCAGGACTGCTGGACAAAATAAAATGTCCACCCATCCACTCTAACTGTATCAATCTCACCTGTACTGTTCTTGCTGATAGAGGTCAGCCACGATCTCCAGAAGACGGCTAATGAAAGTGTCTGCAGCTGCAGGGCTGGAGGAACCCTGACCAGAGGTCTGGGCAGCAAGCACAGCACAGCGCCTCTCTGTGTCCACCAGCTTCTGCTGCATCTTCACATACTCCTGCCGAAGCAGGGCCAGGTGCTTCTGCAGCTTGGCCACCTCCTCTGTCCCACGCCAGGGTGAAGGACAAACCAAAATACAGGAATACAAAGCATAAGTCAGAACTGGAACCTTGGATGCACTTTAACTAAGAGAGAGGTTAGAGACGGATTTCACAAAATTTGTTTTCCTAGATGTGTTTGACAAACCCAAGATAACAACAACGACCATTGCATAAATGTTATGAGAGGGATTTGAAATGGGGCCTTAATATCAACGTTTTTTGGTTACAATCTTTTTCTTTTCTTTTTTTTTTAAATATCTAACTTATACTGCATTATTCCCACTGGAAATGAATTGGCAAGGCAAATCGAAAATGAAACCTGTATTCAGCATAAAACTGCGTGTTTATGAAATAAGCTGAAAAATGTAAGAGGAGATAGTCTCCATTCTTGTTTACCCATGTGACCAAAGTGACCACAAAAACAATAGTTTTTCAAGATTCTCTCTGGAGGAACCATATCTCTAAATTTTTAAGAACCTGCAAATGTCAAATCTAATGACAATACTTGAGTTTGGATTAACCTTTCCCTGTTTCGCAGACAGAATTACTCTTTCAACAGATATTCTTCTTACAACACTGCATCACATGTCAGCCACAAGTCCTCAGAGTGTAAGTAGGTCCTATTTCCTTCCTTTAAACCAGTAAAAGTTTGTAGTGAAGAAAGAACGCTGAGGCGGCACATTACTTTGTCCTTCCTCGTAAACCGTTACTGACACAGCTACTGGTCACAAGGAACAAAAAGGGGTGTTTCGAAAAAGACCACCTGACCACCAGGCACAGGAAGACGGAAAGGGTGTATTGCTGGAGCAGCACATTAGGACCAACTGACCAGCCACTGGGCATTCATATTTAATATCTTGCATCAGTAAAATTTATATTTAATTAATGCTAAGGGGGATCTCCTGAGACAAATGCGTGTACAACAAGCCCTCAACATTTAAGAACAACAAAATACATGAAAACAAAACTTTAACGAAATTGAGTCTAGGCATTATGATGTGGTCTTTCCAACACTGAAACCCAAATTGGTTGCTTTACAAATATAACACAACAAAAAGACCATCATTTAATATATCTCAATATGCTTTCTGAACATTAGGAATGCAGATAATTGCGTTTACAATAACTACACATGTTGGACTATTTGTTCTCTAATTTTAAGTTAATAAGCTGATTTAAGGAGGGACACACAGCAGATAAGCGCTTATGTCTTGGCCAAACATAGATGACGAAGGTGATACCTAACAGGCAGTGACACCTAGCACCATCCCTGTCACAAATTATATCTATCAGCGCTGACACATAAAGCCTTTATGACATTAAATATCCTCAAGGCAGCACAGCAATTTGATTTGATTTGTTAAATAAGTGTTGACTTGTGTTGAAATTATTGCAACACAGTGAAGACACTTTAATGCCCATCTTGACTATGGCATATAGCTAAACACTGATATCAACATTTTAAGCGAGTAATGACATTAGGATTTTAACCCCCCTCGTGTAATAAACCTATGTTCGCAAATACAAATAGTTCACCACAGACAGTCCAGTCGACCCACATCCTCTAATGTCCAGTTCGGCTAACTCTAAAATCCAGCTAGCATTTCGGCGACAGCTAACGGTAGAGCTTAGACAGTAGGTAGGCTAAGTGTGACAAGAAGGCTGTCATAGTATTTTGTAAATTTAACCTCAGACATTACACCGGATATTAACCAGCCGACACACTGGTTGAATTAGTCCGACAGTTCAACGAATATACGAGTGTACCAGATAGTCCAAAAAAATCAATCTCATACCTTCCGCCATGTTGCTCAGCGTTAGCTCCGAGGAGGAGTCTTTCTATCGCGATATGACGGAGAGACAGATAGTCGGCAGTAGTGCTGCGTTCAAAGACATAGTTCATCCCAATATCAACTGCTGTTCGTGGACGAAATAGATATAGCATTAATGTATTTAAACCACAGTTTGTTTATATCAGTGAATAGATTTTTGCAGTTATTTAATACAATGGAATACACTACCCGGCATGAAAAAAATAGATAAAATGTCTTGATTACATTAAATAACAAAAGATGTGCCCACATAATAATAATAAAGTGTTACTAATTATTATACATGACTAACCCTCCATATTATACAAATGGATTTGTTTATTTTTCTGCAGTTAGGTTGTTTATTTAATTTAAACTTTCAAAAACAATTCCCAAGACACTTGGAAAGGAAACTAGAGACATATCCACACTTAGGTTTGGTGCCACCCAAGATGATAAAAATTGATATCTTGATATGTCAAAGAGTATTTATGATAAATTGTGATTCAAATGATAGGTTTGAAGGACAGACTTTGCGTCCTCCTGATTCTCATTTCCTCTTTTAACTCACATTTTTGAGCTTTGTGGAATAGTGGGCCTTTGGTTATGGCTGTAAATAAACTGTATTAAAAATGTATGTACAAATTGGCAAAAAAAAAAAAAAAAGGTTGTTAACTTGTGTTGCCTTCAGGTGCTCCCAGTGAATGTCCTGTTCAGAAATATTATGTGAAAGGTAAAACCTGCACACAGCAGAAAGGGGATCCACCGATACAAAACAATTCAAAAACAATAAATGAGTCATTGTTTTATTAAAAAGAAACCCATCTTACTTACCTGATACTCTCATTAAAGATCTCCCGGAGTATGCAGAAGTTTGTTGTAAAATTAAGGTGTTGAACTTTACACGTCTGTTCCTTGAAAATAAAATTGGATTAAAAGCCCATCAGCAACTGCAGTAACCGTTGATAGTTTCATTACGTTGATGTTTTTTGCTAATTTCAAGGTGTTTCTATGATATGATGATGCTAAAATCCTCCACTTTCTCTGCTTAACAAGTGCTTAAGTACATAATGCAAATACTGTATAACTCATTGATTGTTATTTTCAGATGGCCCTGCTTCTGAATACAAAGCACAGTTATTTTAATTTTGGAGTACTAAAAATTAGTCACTTAATAAAAGAAGATAAATAAGATCACATGGGATTCAGATTGTGCAATAAGAAACATTATCACATTTTCTAAGTTAATAGTGATGTGCTTGTGAAGAGCCATCAGTAAACAAGATAAACAATATTAATAGTGGCTCGTCATCATTAACGCTAACCCAAAAAAAAATGTTTTTTCACATTATATATTATATAAATAAACAATGAATAAAAAAAAATTTTGGTTGTGTAAATTGTCATTAAAAAAGATTACAATGACCACTATTATGATTACAAATCATTTGTTTTCATTTTACATACAAGTCATTACATATTTTACATTCTAAATATTTGGCTGGAAGTGTTTTTATTTAAAGTTGATTATAATGATGTTTATGGTAAATGGGGAAATATATAGTCTGATTTACATTTCTTTGATAATATGAGTTCATCTTCACAATGAGTAGTTGTAGTAGAATTGGTGACTGGCAGAGTTTATGAGAAGAGGAAAATGTATTCTAATTGTGTCTAAATGTAAACATTTATAAACTAATTTGGCAAACATTAAATCAAAACATAATTTTAAGATGAATCCTACTGAGGAATCAGATAATGACATTAACACAAATTTGTGTTTTCTTCACCTTCTACATAACTTAACAATTTTAAACATACCCTGATACCTTTTAAACACTAAACCACGTCAAATATAGATATTTTCTTTTTGTGTTGCGTTCATGAAAAGTTTCTGCTGGGTTTGCCACAAGAAATGTGAAATTTATGTTGTACCAAAAACCTAACTGAAATTAAAAACACAAGTAAATATTGGAAAAAAAAACAAGTCATGTTTTAGAAGATCTCACTACAGGTAACAGGTTTCATAACATGAAAAATATACACCAGTATTTTGTCTTTGTACATTAGGCCAAACTGCTATAGTTCAGTAAGCAGAATAATCATGAGACTGTGGGTCAGGGCAGGGCATGATAAAACAAAATGGGCAAGCATACTGTATACACAACCCCTCAAAGTAATCCCAGAAACACTCCGCAAAATACAAAGCAAAAAAAAAAAATAACCTAACGCATGCATAACAATTCTTACCAAGGACAACACAGATAAGGAAAAGAGAGGCTGCTAAAATAACAGAATATTAAAGAGGAGGACCTCAAATTTTATCAGGATATGAAAAATTAACAGGGGAAACTTCATACTAGGGGGATTATTGCTACACCAAAATGTTACCAATCCATGATATCTTGTGTACTGGCTAATCAGTAAAATCCAACATAGTGTAGGTACACAATGTCTCCCTCTTTTTCCACATTATTAACACTTGTTCAATGCAGGGTGAAGTGGCCAAGCATTTTATTAGGAGGCACTTTTGAAAAAGATAAACAAAATTTAGCATGCACATAAAGGTATGTAAGGTGTGCCTTGTATGCCTTTCTCAAGTCAACTGGTCAAGATGGTAAGACTTACAAGAGACGAGGACAAACTAAATGATTCAGGTACATTGTTGAGAGAACAGCTTTGTAAACTACGACGGAAAAAAAAACCTTCATCAGTCACATTATGTATGTCTTACTTGAATCATCTCTTCTTCACAGGTGACATCCGTCCAACAGGATCACGATTCTCCATTTAAGACATTCTGATAAAACAATCTGAAGAGAACTAATGCATGCTGGAGTGGAGAGAGGGAGAGTGGATAAAATTCTATGTGAACCAGCGCTATCCATTTGGTCTAGTCTTCATGGATGGAAAGGGAGCTTATATATTATCCAGTTTAGTCTGTGCTATATACATGTCTTTACAATATCTTCCTGAAAGTTGGAGCAGTTCATAGACTTGAAAAATGTTTTATCATCTTCTGGGTTTGTTTTACTTATTTGGAGTTGGCACTTGCTTGGTGTTTTCTCAGCCTTGGTAGTCATCATTATGTTCAGCTGTAGCCTACAATAGCCATTCTGTTCCTGCCAAAACAAAGGCAATTAAGCCCGGTGGGTGGAAGAGTTCAGGAAACAGTGCCATCTTGATTTTCAATTAAGACCTGTAGGAAAAAAGAGAACAGAAAAAAGAATCAAAAAGTTGAACAACACATGTCATTACATGTATATTAATATCAGAAAAACTTTAGATAATTAGATTGTTAGTTAAAAGGTCAAAAAAAAGGTTTACAATATTCATAAACAGACCATATACACTAACCAATAAATAAAAAAAAGAACAGCTACAGAAAAATCTAAAACACAATGGATGAACGCAATAATAACAACACCTGCCAGCTTTTAACAGGTCAGGCAGTTTATGTGAACATTTCAAACAGTTTCAGGTGTTCTTTGAACTTATGAGACTTACTTTATGGAGTTGGAGAAGCAGCTGATCTGACTCTAACGTAGTAGTAATAAATCTTTTTATTGAAAATGTGCATATCCATATTTACGAAACAGGTGAAGAAATACATTGAAAGCACAGGTACAGCAAGTTGAAAGCTATGATGCAACCACAAACATTTTAAAAGCTGCGTACAGTGACAGCTGCCATTTCTTTTGACTAACATTTGGCTATGCAGTCAACTTCAACTGTCAGACCAAAACATATTCTCACACGTTGACATGCATGTTAAAAGTTTGATTTTAGTCCAGCGAAGACAATAGGTTTCTGAGTGTAATGTAAACAATTTGAATAAAATCGAACTACTCTTAGTTAGACTAACATACCTAGATAATTCTATAAGTCAGATTACTTCTGCATGTATACACTTATATGGACTGGACTTTGTGTTCTGCGGCAAAATTTCCTCCCCAACCTTTGACCCGTGAGTAGAAGGAGATGATGTACAGTATAAACTGCAGTATTACTGAAAAAGAACAAACAACACCAATCAGGATGATATCATGTAAACTGGCGACTGAAAGAACCGGCCAGAGGTTTTGTGTTTGCCGGCACATTAACTGAAAATATTCAGTTAATATATATTCAGTGCACGACTCTTGTGACTCTGAATGTGAAGTGACACAATGTCAAGCAACAGAGTAAAATGTACACTCAGTCACTCACTCACAACACCATTTGTCAACAGGAGGAGCCTCAGTCTAGTCACAAAAACACATGCAAGGCCGGTTTCAAACTGGATTAGTGTGTGCAGCACTTCAAGGCTGCAGCACACCTCTCTTTTTTATTAAACAACACTGGCTGCCTGAGTTTTGACTTCTCATCTATTTTCCACGAGATAGAGTAGAGAGGAGTATTTAAAAGTATTTTTTTCAAAGATTTTCAAAGGCAAACTCTAGCTAAAACATAGCAGAAGCTGTGTGGACGTTTTGTGGTAGAAGAACAGGAGACATGCACCTGGTGTGAACGACAGATGAGCCCAAGAGGCAGCAGATCAGCACGGCTTCCATCATGCACTACACACGCATGCAGAGTGAAACTGGACCAACAGTTCAGCTCAGTTTCATGCCTACCAACTGACCACTGAGCCTTTATTTTAGTGTTACTGTTACAGTGTTATCTGTCATTTTTACTGTACATGTGATACTATTTATTTCCCAGCCAGGGATGGGAGTTGCAAACTAGTAAATTGCTATACTCTTTGTGCTGTATCAGATGCACTTTATGTCCACTATGTCTCACTGCATTGTCCCTGATAAAGATTAATTGCCACGTTTTTTGATGCAGTATCTCTCTTTGTCCTTAACCTCATCTCTAATTGGATGGGTTAGCTAAAGTCTTCACAGATTCAGATTTCAGATGGGGTTTTGTGACTTGTCAGTCTCTATGGCCATGTCTTTAAATATTTCACACTTGAGCCGTTGTACAGTACAGTATCACATGCCTCTTAGCTGCAAATGACCAAACTAGACAGCAAACTTAAATGTGATCTTGGCAAAAACCAAACACTAGAACCTACTCGAAGTAGTGTAAGTTTATATTGACATTAAACACTTCCTTTTATATTTAGCTGGACCAACATGAAAGTATATCTTAACAGTTCAAGATTCATGAACTAAAAGAAATTGACAATACTTGCCCTGAAACATGAAGCTAGATTCTTGCTAACATCACTCAAACGCAGTCTCTTGGCTTTTCCGTACACAGCGGGCAACTTTCCTTTTGAATGCACCATTTCTGTCCTCCCTCCACTCTTTCTGCAGAGAGGAAAAAAGGGTAAAAACAAGTTGCGAGAGTATGTGAACCATGTGTAAAGAATATCATAGCTCACTACAATAATTATATATTGGTTTACTTAAAGAAAAATATATTATTGTACTGTCGTAAATAGTCAAAACCATGTAGTTCATCATACATTTACATTTTAATGCCATCAAAACCAAGAAAATTCTTCGATTTTGCAGAAATGTGATACTGGGATAAACATACATTTTTATTTTTTTACATATGAACTTACTGCAGCATCCACGTTAGCCGGTGAGTCTCCATTTGGATCAGCCAACATAGAAATTACACTTATCATGATGGTTTCCACTGTGTGGATAGGCAGCCAACGCTCCTCTGGTTTCTCATAACCATACTTGTCCTCACCGGGCTCGTGCAAAATAGAAATACATACATCTCCATTCTTGTCAACTGGGAGGAAAAAAAACATGATAATACAATTTAATGAAACTGAAATTTTGAATTTATGCATAATGTCATCAAGGACATTTAAGTTTTAGAGACAGTTTATTTTTTTATTTAAAGTATTACGATTGTCATGTTTGAGCAGTCTGTAAGAGGTTTGTCAAAGGATGCCTTGGTCTTAAAACAACAAAACAAGTCTCCCTACTAGTGCAAATTAAGAGACCTGAAGGGCCTATTTAACATATTCACTTCCACCTGCATTAGACATGTAGCTGGAGCACCCTTGGTTGCAATTCCAGTATTGAGCTTACATTACATGGATGGTTTTGTACCTGCTTGTACTAGAAATGTTTGAAGTAGACTCTGTAAGACTCTTACTAACCTCATAGTAGTAAAGTATTCCCCTCACCGTTTCAATAAAAGCAGTTGAACATAATGACCTAATTCAATAAATTACACTGCATAAGGCAAACATGCACTGCTTTTAATCAGGCACCAAAATAACATGATCACTTTGGAACAGATGAAAACTGCACCTTCTTCAAAAGGGCTGACTACTAAAGGCAACCCTCACTGACTGTGTGGAAATTGTGTACCTACCATTCGGGTGCCAAATATCTGTGATAAATTTCATTTTAGGTGGCCTGAGAGGGTAATCTTTGGGAAATGTCAGATGAGCTTTGAACACACCACCTTCACTGTGAACAGAAAAGATCGAAGAGAAAATCCAATATATTAGGTAAACACTGTAACAAAAGTACTGTAAATTCTTCATAACAGAGAAATAAAGAACAAATATAATGACAGGTAATAACAGACTTACTACAACGTATCTGGAGGACCAATGATGAGAACTTCCCATCTGTAGAGATCATCATCCTCAATCAGGCCTGCTGAGAATCCCTCAACTGGGTTTTTGTTCAGCTCTAGTTGTGAAAACAAATACATAGCAAGTCTAACTGACAATATTTCATATCATCATACCACTGGTTTTTGTATTGACTTCACATGATTATCGAGGGCCAACTAGTAATACAATTCATGATTTTATCTTGGAATATTCATTATATAAAGATATTAAATACTGAAATACCTTTATCAATTATTAAGTGACATTAAAATAATACAAATACGTCAACAGAATCATTGAACCGTCGATGACTACCAAGTTACAAGATTTGTGTAACGAAAATAAAAGAATACATATAAGAGATCTTGACAATTTGCCAAGAGGTGAAAGCATTCTTAAATCATGTACATACAAACTTGCAAGATACAGAACAATTTCACCAGCAGTTAGCATTTTTGCAACTGTATTTCTAAATTCTTCAGATAATCAACATTTACTTTAACAGGGAATCTAGTTGAGAAGATAAGAACATATTCAATTGTGTCTTTATTGGCCAGCTTTGGCAAGGGTTTGTGCTCTGTCACGGTTTTTAATTATTGCCTCCTCCAAAGAGGTTATGTTGTGTTTTTGCCAGTAATACAAAAAATGGGCATGGACTTCCATGAACTTCTGGGGATGTAGGTTATGGCTCAAGGAGGAATGATTACATTTTGGTGGTGATCAAGATGCAGTTCACCTATTGCATGTATTGACACTGTGGGAAACGGAGCAGTCTTGGTGGAGGGTTTTAACGTTTTCTCTATTTGAATATATGAATAGTTCTCAAGATGTTTGATATGCTAGGTGACATTATGACTTTATGCACATATTATAATTGTTTCAAGTGAGTGCTGAAGATAAAACTACTGTTAAAATAATAACCTCAACATCCTCTGCAAATATAAATGTGTGTATGACAAGGAAATGAAGGACTATGTGTGCTTTATACCTCCTGACAATATGATAGCTTTCTCTTTTCAATCAGATGTCATAAAAAATATGTGTTGTTGAATACGTGGGAGTGAACACGGCGTCAGATTGTACTCTAACAATCTCACCTATGATCTGAAATTAGGACTACAACCCCAAAAACCTTATTCGACGTCTGTTCCGCTCAGACGCTTTTAGAACGTGGTTAAAATTGGAGTATCTATATTTAATTCGCGGCTGACTCTTTTAAAATGAACAGAGGTTAACATTAGCTTGTTAACTTGTCGTATTGAAGCTAACAACAGCACCGTTAACTTTAGCCTTCAGTCTGAGTTAGCTATATAGAATAAGGGCTCAATGTGTTTAACCAAAACATTCGTCATCTAATGAAATGCTCGTGGGATTTATGTATATAATAACAACTGCAAAGGCCGTAGAGGACAAAATCATACGTGACAAATGCAAAACGCTATTTGTTATGTCGTTTAACATATATGTAAACACATCGAACCAGTTCGGGGCTAGCGTTAGGCTAGCTGTTTCAGGCTAGCACAATAATGGATTGACGTTGGGACTTCTGACAGCGGCTCAAACTGAAATCGGCATGCTAAGTCGAAACTCAAGTCTAAGTGCCACCGGACACGCCACATTCCATTTCTTATCAAAAGAGGAATGTACCTCACAATATCTGCTCCCACTGTTCCCACGCGGTTTATCTGACACGGGAGCTTACCGTAAGTGTGGAGGGTGGAAGAAAACAGTTTGCGCTAGCACTATTTGAATCACAGCTAAAGGTAGGGTACATCGTCAGCTCGGCAGCCAGCATCAGCTACCACCAAGAATGTATTACCTGCAAGCTGTCTCCTGAGTAACAGCGCTGACTGAGGCTCTGTCATACTTTAGCGATTAGAATGCAGCTATGTTCGATGGCAATACTTCGAGGTAAACGGGTTATTTTAACGTTCGTTACACAGACTCCGGCCAATCTATTTTCCGTTCGACATTATTGTCATTCTTCTTCTTCGTCGCCTTTCCTGCAACTGCTGCTGCGGCCTCTTCTTCGTTGTGCTTTTACTGCAGCAGACGTCCTGACTGATGAGGCACTGCCATCTTCTGGATATACCCTCAACTACAGAATTCTAGAGATTAAACATACTGCAACAAATTCCATCCCCAAAATGAAAATATTTAAATATTTAAATAAAACAATTTGAAATGCATCTCCTACAACCTTTATATTAACACATGTTAATGTTGATATCAATTATTAATGATATCAATTAATATTATAAATAAACAAATTAAATTGTCCTTTGATGTTTGTGGTCTTTTTACTTTGTAACAGCTGTCTCACCTATTAGTTAAAGTATACAACAATTGTGCTATTTGAAAGAGTATTCATATCTTCAATCTAACATTGCACTCCAACTAACCTTAATGGTGAAGTTGGATTATAACCACACAATAGAAACCCTAGATTGGACACACTGATGCCAACTAACTAACTAATTGACAGATTTAAAGATACATATGATGATCGTAACAAAGGATCATTAATGGCATTTTAGCTTTGCAGCCATGAACAGGGAATTTTGGCATTGGCAATATTGGCACAGAGAAAATTGGAAATGGAAGTTCCTCCATCTTTAACTGTGTTATGTGCAGATATCATGGTCCAGCTTGTGGCACTTCTGGGTCCCATTAAGAGGCAGCACCTGGCTGGGATCATGCATCTGATGATCTACACATTGCATTGTGCAAATTCAGGATATTTTGTCTTGGGTTAATGTTCTTGATGAGGCTCGATAAAGACACACATGAGCATTCACAGGCGTCAGCAAAATCTAGAAAAATTATTCAAGGGGAGTCTCACAGAACTGCAGCTGTTTATAAATTCTGGTGTCAGCAAAGCAGACATTGTTAATGAGATATTGGTTGGTATAAATTCAAATCCTCTCTCTTTCTCTGTGTGTTTGTTCTTGTATTGTTAACTCTTCAGGACTTTCCAGACACTGACCCTGTCAGGACCAGTAGTCCTTGTCGAGACCAAAACCTGCTTTCTGAAGAACTGGTTAAGTGAAAGTGGTAACTGTGGTTAGGTCAAGGTTAGGGATAACACTTTGTTAAGGTTGTTTAAATGAATGGAAGTCAATGCAGTGTCTTGAGAGGAACAGCATGTGGACCAAATGTCCACAAGATGGCGCTGCTGTATAAGCCTAAAAGCTATAGGCTTTGTAACCTGGCGAATGGACATTAAGCAAAGCAAAGCACAAAGTGACATACAGCAATTTTGGACTTTTGCACTAGTATGTGTAACTCATTAACTAGTTCTCTCAAATGGTAGAGGGTCTGCTCATAAAAATGACAAAAATGCCCTTTTACACTTGTCGGTGTGATGTATCACCATGTTTAACACCCATATTGAGTGTCTCCTCTCTTGACACTTGCTATGAATATGTACTTCTGATGTCCACAGAACCCTAAACTGTGAGTGTGGGGTCTGCAACCTCTCTGCATGAAACAGGATAGGTGGAAACATTCATCATCTTGAAGTGGCTGCTCTTGTCAAAAACAAGCACAGACCAGACAAACGCGACATATTTACAGACTCCATGATGACGTTTCTAAAGTCTTCAGACAGACAAGTGTCTGAACGTCTCCTCACAAATCATTAGAGCTGAATGTCTCTCACTGGTTCAAGCTTATCTTATAAGTCTAAGGCTGAATTGTCATCAATATGTTTTGTTAAAGGTTCAATGAGATTTCTTTACAGTTTATTGGTGGAAATGTAATAAAACTACCCATAAGTATATTTAAACAAGCTTTAAAATAAGGGTCTTGCTTTACGGGGGTGTCAACAGAAACTTACTTCAGAAAATGCAGAATAATTACATTCTTTCTTGCACATGGAGGCCACTGGAGATCCTTGTGAAAGCCACTTTCTGATATGTGAAGGCTAAGGTGAGAGAAGAGATAAGATGCAGTACAAGGATTAGTTTGAATTTGAACTCCCTGGAGCAGCCAGGGTTCGTGAGCTGTGCATAAACAATTGTGGCACATTACAGGCACCTTTTGCCACATTCAATGTGCTGATTTATTATATTTCTGACAAAACATTTCCCGTCATACAGCCAAAAATGTTGACTGAACCACACATTCACTGATAGAAAGCTGTACCTCAAGGCCACAAAGCCCTTTAATGGTTTAATTACCGGCATTTCCTCTTGTTTTTGAACATTTCAGCCTTAAGTTGTCATTTTCCAAAAGTGACGTGATCACTTGGTATGCTAGGGGAATAGTTTGGGCAACAGGACATGTGTATGTGGAATAACAAAAAAAGCACTCACACAGACACGCACACCGAAAGGTATGTGGAAAACATTTTCGAGGTAACGGTTCGACCTGCAATTAAAATACAATAGGTATTGTGCACCATGTTTCGGAGCACTTTATCTGCATACCTTCCCGTTTCCCCTGTCGACTCTGACTGCACAGGAAACTGTCACAATGGCTAATAAATTGTCCAGGCCGATCAATGAAAGAGCCAAGGAGGGAGCGGATGCAGTCAGTGTTTACTCAGGGAGCGTTTTAGTCATGAAAACAGCCATGTTTTGGTCAAAGTTGCATGCTGGTACAAATAGGGGGAGAAGTGCACAATCAGTACGGCGTCTTAAAATCAACAATAACCAGAAAATGGAGTATATGTATGTATTTACTGTTGTAGAAGACACAACTTATCCATGCCAGTGTTTGTGCTATTCTTACTCTTCCACTGATGAGCTGCAGAAGAATGATAAGAGAAGTCAGACCACATTTGTGGATGTGAAGTTGGACTCTTTGCTTATCGCCAGTTAACTGCTGCAGTGACATGACATCACACGGAGGAAGAGCCTTCTTCACCCTCTGCTGACCCTTATCTGGACACTTGCGTCACACAGGCCTTCCTGTCTTCGGCCTCAGTCAATATGGACAGAGCTACAGTCGGTGCAGTACAGTGAAGAAGAGGAGCGAGTGAGAATGTCACAGAAGAAATCAAAGTATGATTGACAAATGCACAACTCTGTGCATGTTTGAAGGGCGACACAAGCACAAATGAAATGTGTTGATTGGATTGTGTGTGTGTGTGTGTGTGTGTGTTTCTAGAATTTGTTGGCGTTAATTAGCACAGTGGTTTGGCGATTGTAAATGCAGAAAAACCCCAGTAGTAATTAAAGAAACATTTCCATTAAAAAAAAGGAAAATGTGTTATTCTGCTTGGTATGAAACATGCATATGTATTATATCAATGCATACCATTATGTTTTGATTCAAAACAAAAGGCTGGAGAGCACCAATCAAACCGTTTCTCAGTGTCAAGAAAATGACTTGTTTGGAGCAGGGAGTGAGTGGACGGCAAAGCATATGCAGCCAAAACTGAGGTTTGCCTTATAATGGCATATGCACATTCTGGTCCCATGTATTTAGCATTCCTGTTCCCGAAGCTTGCTGGCCACTGGGCTGCCGTGAGCCCATTCAAAGACACAGGCCCGGCAATGGGGGTAATTACAAAGACCCATGCAGCCTATAAATATGAACTACAGCACCAGATCTGCAAATCACTCTCAGCCACACGGTAGTTCAAATTTCAAATGAGTGCTTGATTTGAGCTTTTTCTGCTTAAGTGGGAATAAAGGAGGAGAAAATGATTCTAACACAAGAAAACAGTGCGATGATACTGAGGAAGGCAGTGGCGTCTCAGCGGGTTTTTTTATCTCCCAGACAGATCAAGTGAGACTGATGAACCAAGACTGAGGAGTCCAGCTTGGTGGGAGCAGTCAAATAAATAATTAAATGGGCATATAAAAGATGCTGTCTCTGACCCGGAACACTATATATAGTTGCTGCTCTCATTCTCTCTCCTTCTCTCTGCTGTCTGCTGCAACAGGGCACAGTACAGTCCCCAGATCAGTGGAGACATCAGCAAAGATCTATTCAAATCCTCAGCTGCTCCACCACCAGACATTCTCCAGAAAGCTACTGTCAGGCACAGACGGTCCAGGGGTCAGGAGGTCACGGGGGAGAACAGGCCAGAGCAGCAGAGCCTACACTTAAAGTATCGACCAAAGCCTAGACGGCTCCGCTTCTAAAAACAAATGGGACATACTTGACTTTGAGGACAATTTAGGGATCAACAGTTGACTATTTGTCCATAATTTTCTGGTTTAAACAAGTAATAAAACAGCAAATAAGTGAAAAAAATGATCCAAGAATACACTTTTTGTGTAGTGAAATGCAGTATGCAAGTATTTAAAGAGAGAATCAAATGCTCTTGTACAAATAAATGCATTTTTCAGGACAGGCAGGAAACCCTGACAAATGAAAAAAAGGTGGGAGTTTTTCTACATACTGGAACCAAATGTCAAACAGTTGTCTGTCCATTCACTCCCTACAGGATCTGTAACATACTGTACATATTGTACTCGGAGAACACGGGACACTTGGCAGGAAAAGGAAACATGTCTGTTTCACTGGAAGTAAACGTGGTGGACTGAAGAAACAATGGGCCAACCACAAACACGATGTGTGATTATTGTTTTAGAAAAAACAATTACTTATGACTGTCTAGATTCACTGGGTTTTCCAACGCCGTAAAGGATTACAAAAGATGAATAATTAAATAGTTTACGTAAATTAAAAACAAGTTGAGAGCATAACTGTGCAGGATTACAAACTTTAAGTCAGGTTTAACACAGATAATATTTCGCTGTATCTGACAAGGTTTGTTACTCTAATTTGATTAATTACTTCATTATTATGGCATACATGTAACAACATTATAAAACTCAAATTGGTCACCACTTGTAACACAGGCTGACCAAATATTCAGAGCGCCGCCCTTTCCGTTCATACAGAATCACATGGACATTTCTTTAGATCGCTCACATACAAGATATAAATAGTTTCTTTGGTTGAATATTTCGCCATTAGACAACGTAGTACAGAATGAACACAGAACACTGATGACTTCAGCTAATTTAACACCTTTGGTTTATGTGGATTATATTCAAGCGATTTGTGGGAAAAAAGTTCTGTAACTAGTGCCAAAGAATCTGTTAAAAACATGAGGGTTCTCTGGAACTGAGTTAAAGAGGTGGAGACACGTGCGTCAGAGGCACAGCTGATAGACATGTGTCAGTGGGACATTTAAACTTTTTGGTCAGGCACATGTTGTACTGCAGAACGCGTCAGCGTTATCGCCCTGAGGCGACTGCACCGGGCGATTAGCGGGTTATCTCCCATCCTGCAATGGAGGCCCCTGAGCTGAGACAGGAAGGAAAGCTGGGGTAGTGACTCAGTGGCTCCAGGCCACATGGTAGCATAATGCAAGAGATACTAGGTCCAGGTCCACCAAGCCGCTCTGAAGATGAAAAAAACACACACAAGAGCCCAAAGACATGAGCAGCATAGCAAACATCCCAAAGAAAAAGAAGGAGGAGGTGGGGGTTTCAGACAAGGAGACAGGACCCAACTGTGTACTGTGGCACCCTCCTAAAGCCCAGAGAACACTGACTGGTTTAGTTTAGTCCTCTTCTCTTTTCCTGCATCCCCTCATCCTGAATGTTAGTGTGCAGCATGAGAAAAAAACATTCCGCTGCTCTGTGTATCACACGTTCCCATTTCAAACAGAGAGGATTGTCAAATATCAGTGTTATTAGAAGTGAGAGGATAATTGTTTTGAATGTGGCCCTGCACAGTCACAGTCGGAAGATGCTCAAACCTTTTCCCCTGGTGGGCTGTGGTCCAAAAGTAAACACCAGTTGTATTGTATTCTGTTGAATTAAGAGGCAAGAAAGTTCTGTGGTCCTCAATTAAATATTCATTTTTGCTTTAAACAATATGTTTGTGTCACAAAGTGTAATTTTATTAAAAAGCCAGAAACACACATTGCAATCATAATGTGATGATAAATATTTATAACATGGAGGTAGTATTATGGCATCTTATTTCTAATGTAAATTCCAGCTTGGTAATAATAATAATAATGGTAAAATTATAGTCAGGAGATATTATATTAACACCATGTTATTTCCAGGGTAATATCCAGGTGATCGATTGGTAGTAAAAATCCATGTATGCTATCAGAAGTGAAATATCTTTACATTGAAATGTTTGGGACTTGGTATAATGTTGAAATTCATCCTCCATTATGTCCTGGACACTTATTTTACTGTTATTTCCAAGCTATTACTTGGTGATTATGATAGAAATATAATGATATGTACCATGATGTTACTTCCCTTTTTCAAAATGATGACCACATTATTACCAATTTGGATCTGAACTGTAATAGCAGAGGACATATACAGCACAACGTAGACTGAGCCAAAGAGAAAAGATGCTTTTAAGACTTGAAAACAGGAGGTGATGAGACCTGTTTAATGTGTAGCTGCAAACCATTCCACAATTGTTTTTGGGATGGCGCAGAACAGCTGATCAACTGACCTCAGGGATGCAAAGGAGTGTACGGCTGATGTAAGTGGGAGATGTAAGACAGAGGGAGGCCATTAAGACACTTGTAAACAAACAATAAGGACTTCAAATGGATCCTGAGGCGTACAGGGAGCCAGTAGATGGAAGCCAGACTGGGGAGAAATATGTTCATGCCTAAAAGGTGAGCGGCAGCAGAAGGCGACACTAACTCCAACATAAGGAGTGCTGTAGTAATCCAGTTGAGTTTTTCAAGGTCACGCTTTGGCAGAATGGATTTCACCTTGGCTATTTGCCTTAATTAAATAAAGCAGGTTTTTTTTATTATACAAATAATAAAAAGCACAGTGGTCTCAAATTATACACCACTGTGTAAAATTATACATTATTAGTCCATTGGTCCAGCGAGGTACACCCTGGACAGATCGACAGTCCATCACAGGGCCACACAACCATTCACTCTCACACTCACACCTACAGTCAATTTAGAGTGTCCAGTTGACCTAATCCCCATATTGCATGTTTTTGGACTGTGGGAGGAAACTGGAGAACCCTGAGAACCTGGAGAAAACCCACGCACATACGGGGAGAACATGCAAACTCAATGCAGAAAGGCTCCTGTTCCGAACCCTGCGCTATTAACCAGCCCTGTTACTAACCACAGGTTTGTTGAAAGGAGTCAAAGGACAGGGGGTGGTAGAGATGCTGATTGGGCCAAACAGTACAACCTGAGTCGTCTTGTTAAAACTGAGACAATTTAAAGCCACCCATGCTGTGATGTCATTGACAAATCATCATTTACATAAGACAGCCGTCTGCATAAAAATGAAACAACATGCCATGTTTCTGAAAGATAAAAGCCCAAGGGAAGTGGATGCAGTGAGAACAGGAGCGGCCTGTTGCGATGCGAAACGCCTGCACAGAGGAGCCAAGCTTCTCCAAAACCGATGCCATGATTCAGCCTCCCTCATCCTCTGCATATCTTTACATCATTGATATGAATGAAGACAAAAAAAGAACTGTGATATCATCTCACTTTATCTACATTTGCATGTGGATGCATGCTTTTGTTTCATTGAGGTAAAGTAAAGCCCTCACCGGGACGTCATTAGTAGGCTACTCAGTCTATGAGGGAAAAAAGCCTACTGGCAAATGTCCTTGCTTGTCATTCAGCAGATTTTAGGTAATGCTGTCAGGAAAGCTCCATCTGCGCACTCACCGTTTTATACATACACTCATCTCTCATTTTACATCAGTATCTCACCTTGTGTGAGAATGATAAAACCCCCTTTTACGCAGCTTTCGGTGACAGAAATAAAGCATTCTCACAATTAGCTGGAGATATTTTTACTCCTGATTTCTAACAGAACACAGATAACACCTTTTCCATCCATTCAGAGACAGGTATTTTGTTTTCCTTCCGGCACTGTCATCTTACATTACTGGTGCCAGCAAAAGAACAGATGTCCCAGCCAGTCATTAAATGTGTTCCACATCTTTCTGCCATGGAGAATAGAGAAGTTATGGGACACTAGTGGCTGCTGAAAATGTCAGAACTCTGCCGATGGCATTGTATTCATTCATCGTGTTGTTACAGTGTTATTCTGTAACCACAATGAATGTCAATGACAACCGTGGATTCCTCCAACTTTATATTCCCATGACTGCAGCCGTGCTTGTTGTGATGGTGTAGAAGTCTATGCTACTTGTACGTGCTCAGTGTGGTTTGGCGGCTCGCAGTCAAAGACATTGCTTTGTTCATTTTCTTGTATTTCAACCGCTTATCACTGGAAAGCAAATAGTGCAAAAACTCTGACGTGGAAATGCAGATTGACATGTGGGTCAGAGCACTGACAATAACAAGTGCTGTTATCATTTGTGTAAACAACCGGGGAATGTCCTGCAATCTAACAGGAGATGGACATTGACGTGAAGCGGGAATGGATATTTGCCCAGAGACAAAAATAAAATGTTGGTAGAATTCTGAAGTCAGATTAGTCTACTTGCTCAGTGCATCACCATGGATGCTGTAAACAACAATGAAAAAGAATAGATATTATTCTTTTTTTTCTGTCTCATCTATATCTCTGAAGTATTATTTATTTAAGTATTATAAGTATTAGTCTTTTAGTTTATTATTAGAGTACTAGTAGTAGCAGCAGTAGCAGCAGCATTCCCAAAACAACAGAGGAAATTGGGATTGAACAAAATATATATATTGGTATTGACTATTAGTCGAAGTCAATGTCTCTTGAAATAATAACAATTGTTATTAGTAAAGGATCTTCAATAAGACAATGAATAATACTCCAGCGCTGTAAGAGAATGTGAAATGCACAAAGACAGCAGCATTACATGGATCTCAAGGTTATTCTTCACTTGACCAAGTGGGGAAAAATGGCAGAAACAGCCCTTTAACATTCAACATTTTAAAAAAAATTTGAAACAGATGTTTATGAAACATCCCCCCAAGAAATGTTGCCATATCATTTTGTTTATGAGATATTTTTTGTATATCATTTGATACATTAGGCGATTCTAGAAACGAGCAAATCTATCATATTTTCTACACAAAAAAAGTTTATTTCTGGAGCAGATTTATAAGCAAACTCATACATGCTGTACAACCAGTACAAATAAAATACAACTAAAACAAATAAAAACAGAAATATAATATAAGCTAAGATATACTAAAGCAAATATGTCCATGTCATCAGAGAAATAAAAAGCTTTTGTGTGCATGAAAGGCACTTTTTAGAAGTGTTCACAAGGGTGCTGATTCAGCTCATTCAGCAAAACTCATTAAATAATAAATAAATAAATAAATAAATTTAGTCACACCCACCCCATCATTCCTCTCTCGTGTCTGTTCCTTAGAAATAAGAGAAAGGCTTTTCTAACCGCACTGGTTGGATCTACAGCAGCACCAACAGCTCCTCAGTTGTGTGTGTATCAGGTGCATCATCATCATCGTCGTCGCTGCGGGCTTCAGGGGAGGAGGAGTTTTTACAGCCAGGTCACACCCCCAGCCACCCCCACCCCACCCTGTACTGTAGCACATTGGAAAGAAAAAAGAAGAGAGCGCACACACGCTCACACACACACACAGTCAGTCAGTCAGTCAGCGCGCATTGGCACAGAAATATGTTCCCGAGAAGAGCCGCTGCTGCGCTCCGACACTCCGACACAACAATTCCACTACGACTCATTTCAATTTAAAATCACACACCATCATAGCCGGAGTCTTCAACTAGTCCCCCTCTCTCTATCTCTCTGTGTGTCTATCTCTCCTCATTCTGTGTTCCTTTTTTTTCTGCGCTGGATCTTTCGTGTCAGAAGATGTGCGTGGAGAGCGATGGATGCGAGATCGAAGGCTGCAGCAGTTCGGACGAGGTGCGCACGCTGTCGGGCAGCATGAGCCCCGGACTGAAATCGAACCCGGACCTTCACCCGTGCAAACCCGGCCACAAATTCCGCGCGGCGCTGCTCAGATGCCGCTCACCGACTGCCGCCGCCGTGATCCTCAGCTTTGGGAACATCCTCAATTACCTGGACAGATACACTGTAGTCGGTAAGAGACACCTCACGTTCTGTGCTTCTCATCAGCATTGACTGTACACTCGCTGTAATGATGGTGGCACATGTACTAATTGGCTGCGGGAGCAGAGCAGCTCACCTCAGCTGAGGCGCGCGGAACAATGGGGTTTGTCCAGGCGCAGCGGGTAATCAGCTCTTCCACCGGGCTGTCAGATGTGATTCCACGCTCGCTAACTGTGTGTGTGTGTGTGTGTGTGTTGTGATTAAATCAAACAGATAACCCACGAGGTCACTTCAGTAAAGGCTTGACATTAATGATTTTTTTGCTGATGGATCAGTATATGTGTGTCACTTGTCACCTCTTTAGGACGTTTTTCCAGCACAAACACTGACCTTGTCAGGACCGGTAGTCCTCATGGAGACCAACACCTGGTCCTAATGAGGGCCAAACCGAATTGTGTTTATGTTATGGTTATGGTTAAGGTTGGAGATGATGTTGTTCTATGGATGTGTGTGAGGAAAATGTGTGTGAGAGCGATAGAGAGCTCAGCTGTCACGCCGGTTTCAGTGAAAAATGAGTGCAAAATGAGAATCAGTCATGAGTTCCTCTTTTAGACATAAATTATGGTCTGTTTTGCGTATGTTTTGTGTATGTTTTCGTATGATGCTGCGGTGAGGCCACGCGCTGTTGAACCTCCTCACATATGAGATCCAGCGCATGTCTGATGAAAAAGTGAACACCGCAGATAGAAATCAAGCCTGTAGTCTTGCAGTAAAACGTGCGCGGGGAAAAGAAGAACATATGTTGTATATTTGAACCTAGTTATGTGGCGGATTAACTTTTACTATTTAGAGATGTTTAACCAGATGAAGAGGTTATTATTATTATTATTATTATTATTATTATCAATATTTATTGTAAGGATTGACAGATTTTTATTTACTTTAAATTGATTATGATAACATGATTCCTCCTGTTATGAATCAGACTGTATAGGTCATTTCAGTCCTTGGCTGAGTTTGATCCATTGTGGATAAGTGGATGTTCGATTTTGTACTTATCAGTTTGGATATTGGACTGCGGCACTGAATGGGTTAAGCATTTTGCTGCAGCATGGATGCAGGGAAGTGTGTCCATGGCAAGAGTAGACTCTTCTCTACGAAGACACGCTTCCCTGGTTAAAGTGCAAGTTTCTATTGATAAGCCCGCTGACTTACTCATATGATACAGTCAGACAACAGAATCGGATTCTTTTGATCGTATCCATTCACTTCTTTGCACTTTTGTTTGTCATATAGCCCCTAATTATCAGCATGTGTGTATCTGAAACATTATAAAAAGGGTGCAGTTTTCCCCGAAGCTGTTGGTTGAAAGGAGTGGCTATTAAAGAACAATGTGTGCGGTTAAGTAGCCACATGCCTTGTCATCCTGGAGGCTTCAGGTCCAGTCTGTCAACTTTTAGCAGTTGATCTGCGAAAGCTTTGGATGATGGAAGTCCTGAATGATCATTACAGCAAGGGGAGGTTTTAGCCACTGGACAGACAGCCACGCCAAGAATGTGTTGATGTACAGTGTGCATATCTAATCTTTGCATCATCAAGCATCACTCGGTCACAGCCCGTGAGCTTGAAAGAACCACATCCACATCCTCAGTCGCCGGGAGAGTCAGTCTCCCTCTAAAGCAGCAATTTGTTCTCCTGTCTCCTCACACCTCCTCAAGCTTTGATCAGAGGAAAACACTCATTAAAGGGGCTCAAAACGACTCAGTTCTCCTTCGGTCCAAGATTCTCCTCTAATTCAGAGGGATCAGTCTGATACTGGACACAAGGATTGGCTCAATAATGTAAAAAGACAAAATGAGAATCTGTCAGGATCTGGCAACCCTAAATATGACCAGACAACATGCTGTAAGGAGAGATGTTCAGTGAGTGAGGGCACCTGCATAAGCAGAACATGTCTTATGAACAGCTAAGTTGTGCAAAGGAGATAAAAAAGACTGACTTAATATCAGTCATTAGAAATTCAAGATCACTAAACTGGGATTGTATTGGACACGAAGAATAAAAGTGCCACTGAGCCTCTGTTCTTTGCAGTTTTCACATTTAAAGAGCAAAGGGAGAAAATCCTTTCCTTCTTCTGCAAAGCTGTCAACTTTGCCGGACGTCCGAGCGCTTGCTGTCCTGTGACAGAAGGAAGCGAGAGATAAAGAGGGTATGGAAACGGGGAGATAGAGAGATGATGAGGTTGAGGTGGGGGTTGTAGGGGTTGTGGGGAGAGCCTATGCTCACAGTGCATGTGATGCAGAAGGGGTCCCTTCCCTTCCTGTCGCTGCCTCCTGAACACTACCAGACTGTTTTGCATTATGTATGGGCAGCATGTGCATCAGACTGTCAAACAGAGTGTGCACCAGCGGCCATTTGCTCCCAGCATAACCGGTACATTCATTAAAAGCCGGTCACCCTCCTGCGTCCAACTCCCTTTATCTCTTTAAGGCTTTTCTCTCCTCTCCTGCTGTGGGAGCTACATTGTAGTAGCAATTAGATGGTGGAAGCAGTACATTTGTGTTGGTGGCATACAGTGGCTCCTCTCTTCAAGTATGTCTTGGTGCATATGTGATATATTAATAGTTTTGCTGCTGGACAAAAAAAAAATGGACATTTAAATTCAGTGTATTTCCTGATGCAATTTCTGTGCTTAACAGATGGTTGGAAGTGAAATTGGTCATCCGCTTGTGCCACATCTCTCACTGTTTTGTCCCATCGGGTCTCAATCCCCGCGAGACTTGTCTCTCTTTGGCTTTTTCAACTCTGCTCCCCATTTCTCCTGCTTTCTGTTTCTCATTTAAGCTCCCTTAGTAGCAGGTATACGCATACTCATAGATCTTAATGTCAATTATGCAAGCATGAGTGCACATATACACACACACACACATTCTAAAGGTCTGAATGAGAGAGGGCTGTTGTGAGGGGAGGGGCCGGCTGCTGCAGTAGGCAGGCAGCACTGAGGCTGAGCGCTGCTCATGTCCCCACACACACACACAAACACAACGTCAAAAGGTCTTTGTACCACCGGCCATTACTGTAGTGAATGTGTGGATCACTGAAGCATTGTCACTGAGACAGAGGGTGACCATTCCAGACACCGGGGCCATTCTGCTCTGCTACAATGATGGTAAAATTGCGCCCAACAATGCACAGCAGCAGCACTGACACAGTGACTTGAATCATGTCAGAGGTGAAGCCACACACAAACACAAAAACACCACATCGACACTACAGTTTATGATTCCAGCGCGTCACTTATCCAAGATGATGGTTTGAACCACAAAAGAAAGAGAGAGACGTCCAAATGTCGTCTTTTTTATGGGAGGTTGGTTGTTTTGTTCTTGGTTCAATGGATTTACTGCCAATATGTTTTATTTAACTCTTGTGAAGAGTTGCAGCTTCAAAACAAAATAATTATACGAGACGTTAGCTACTGGTTATTGTAAGGCATATTTTAGTTTGAATAGAACACACAGTTTTGGTTCATTTGAGTCACAAAGCAATATAGATAAATAGACAATGAGCATTTTTAACTTTTTTGTCCCGTGTTCTACTCATTTCAACAAGTTTCAGGGTGCCGGAGAAGCAGAGGGTGTTAATAACAGAAGTCAGCTCCAAACTCTGCTTTCAGCTGTTCAGACAGTGGCTGAGACCTGATGTAAAGCACCACTTCAGAAGCCTGCGACTGTTTTTATGACTGTCTGTGATGTAGGCGAGGCAGAAATTGGGAGCGTCTGGGACATTTGAAGATGTTGAGGTCGATCACGCACTCACTCTTTGTCCCCTGCGTTAACGAAGAGCGGTAGCACAAGGAAATGAGATGGCAATCTAACCATACCGAGAGTGGAGTGGAGGGCGTCAGTGCTGCTGGATGAATTACGATGCTCTGATAGGGTCACATGTGTCCGGCCTTTGGAAGCAGGCACTTAACCCTCAGCCTCTTCAGTGTATTTCATTTGGCTTTTCAATTGCACAAGAGTCCAGAGATTAAGAGGACCACTGCATTTAATTTAATTTGAGGAGGCTTTGAAACCTTGAAATCCTGGTGATGGTCTCTGTCTGTAGTCCTACAGCAGACAGTCCAAGATCCTCTACAGCTTACCCTAAAGAGGGGATTAGGGATTTTTTTTTTAAGAATATGAAGATGTGTGAGGCAGACACGCAAGCACTTTAGGTTATTCGCTTGCATCAGTTGTGGCCATCCCCCCATGTGCACCCAGTTTCACCCCAGTCAGCAAAGAGACCATTTGTGGGCGACTGACCGCAGCCTAATCTGTGCTGATCAGAAATACTGAGGCGCTGCAGATTAACACTTCATCCAGGCCCCTTGAGGTGAGCAGCCTCTCTCAAGCTGTCGTCCCTAGAATACGTCCTCCGAAAAAACAGCGTCACATCCCACCGGACCTTTGCATGTGAACTTTTGGCATTTGGCATATAGACACAGATGACGGTGTCAAAATCCTCTTCAGGCAATCTCTTTGTTACACAGTCATAATGATGCAGTGATATATCCAGTCAGACAGGCTATGCAGATTATTGCCTGTTAGCTTTGTCCACTTCCTTCGTGGCCACTCATTATCACTGTCCACAAAGGCCTGGGGCTCTTTGCCACATTAGCATTTCCCCTGACTCATTTTTGGTTATTATTCTGCCTCTTGTTATTTGTGAACAGAAGACCTGACAATGGTATAAATGGTTTTCGTTATAAACAGGATAAGGTAACAAAACTTGGTACCTTTAACGGCATGGATCAATTTTGAGTATCGATTGACCTAAGTAATGTAGGCCACAGAGAGTTTGGAAAAAGTGAGAAGAGTTTTTCAACAACTTGGACAGAGTTCAAGAAAGTGCACCCCACTTTCAGTTCCACAGAGGCGAGACACAAAGAGAAGTGAAGATAGTGTAGGTGTCTGCACACAAGATTTAGAAATAAATCAAATTTTACAGCTATGGCAAAGGAAAAAAAAAACACTGTCACTGCAGCATGACAGCCTGAATCTTGAGTGACTTTTTTTTAGCTGCCGATGTAAACATGTCACAGCAGATCTTCTCAGTAACATGAATATGTCAGGGATAGATATGCAGCAAGTGTCTTCTCACTACTGAGCCGCATGAGAGGCTGTGCTCCGGTTATATTGGGGTTTAGCTGTCGGTTGTTTCACCCTTCGCTTTTCTCCCAATTTCACCCACTCTTGGTTTATAGCGTTCACATTAAATGTCCCCGAACAACAGCAGAGGCATAAAAAGATGGTGGGGCCTCGAGTAATTTACTTTATAGGGTTATTGCCTCTTTCTTGCTGTGCTTGATGTCGAGCTGTTTTGAATTAGACAAATTGCACTGTGCAATATGAGCGTCTCTTTGAAAGACCACACCATGACTTACACACATTGTCTTAAATTTTGTATCCTTTATATTTAAAAACACACGTTGTTAACAGCAAAATATTGACACCGCTCAGCAGATGTTAAAGTCTTTACACAACATCCCTCCAAAGTGGACTTTTCCAGACTGGTTTTCCCACAGATATTCCATTAATCTCTTTATGTCTATTTCCTAGCGTGCTGTTCCCACTGCTGTGAGAAAACAGTCTGTGTGTTCTTTAGGCTCTGATTTAGCCGACGTCTGTAATAGTAACCCATGGAATTAGACAGAGCTTCTTCCTGTGCTGGTGCAGACCCTTTCATGTGGCTACCCCAGATTTTGCCATCAAGCGGGCGTACTTCGCTCGCAGTCGCTTTCACCCTGTGACCCTCCAGCTATGAACGCACCATTTCATGGCTCGGCTGCTGGCCACTTAAAGGGTGACTCTTTGACTCTTCCCCTACTTACAGCTGTTATTTTGGCATAATCCCAACCTTGCATCCTACAGTATAGCCTGTCACTCATCACAGCTATGAGGCTATTACATGTGCTGCATTCTGGGGAGGGTATTTTTACTCAGTGCCTCCCGTGCTATGGACCGGAGGTTTTTCATCTTGTGAGTTTAAAGGTAGGGGTGGGAATGTACAGGTACACCCTGTTGTTCTCAAGGTGGTGTGAGTCCTTTATATTGGACCAGTGATCCGGCCCAGTCACAGTCGGTGGAGCTGCAGACGTGTCATCGCTCTCGGTGGCAAGTAAACTACATCGAAACCCTTTGTGGCCAGCTGTTCTTGGAGACCTAGTTCTGTCAAATCTGAACACACACACAGCACACACCGACAGTACAGTACGCCGTGCACATATTTTTAAACCCTGATAAAAATAAATAGCATCACATAATACGATGCTCTGTTCATTTTTTCTTGCCCTCTGCATCTCGCACTCTATTTTAAATGAACAGTTCTTATTGGCTCGTTCAATTTCAGGAATTGAAATGTGTCTCTGTGTACAGGTGCATTACAGAGAGAAACTGCTGTGCAGCCAGTTTGCTCAGATATAAATAAACCAATGCAATGATCGTCGTTACATCATGCACTGTTTTTTTGACAAGATCCATTATCAGAGCTTTGATCATACAGTGTTTTATTTGATGTCTTATCTCTTATCTTCCAACTTCCTGTGGCCGGTCAATGACAACAGTGCTTACTCAAGCTGCCTGATGATCTTTGACATAAAGGTGAGTGGTCGCCTGATAATCGCTGACCTCCCCTGTGTAATCAGAGGAGAGTGCATGGACGTCAGGGCGGTGGTGTTTTCTTTAGTGTTAAGAGTTTGCTTTAGGATTACAGCCCCATGTTAAACACAGTAACCACTAAGTTCAGCCTTGAGAGGGGTGTTAAAGACACATCAGAGTGTCAGCAACATGATCAATGAGCCGAGGCTCAGAGGTTCTCCAGTCTTTACAAAACCCCCATAACAAAAATCTTCCTTCTACCTTCCTGTCGCATGATCTGAGAACTGGAGCGTTAATCTGAGGAAAGTGCTAAAATTCACCTCCTAAGGCAGGAAGGAAAGAGGAGACATTTTGAAAGGTGTCAAGCACATTGCTATGTATGACACATACGTCAAATCACAGCTCATCCCTACTTAGTCAAAAATCCTTAGAATAACAGATAATACAGAAAACGGTAGTATTAATAGTTCCTTTCCCCTTCTCCACACAACAGTCTCTGTTAGCATGTTAACACACTCTAACATAAATAAAAAAAATAAAAAAAAGACAGAGAGGAAAACAAAGCCGGGTCAAGTAAAGGAAATTTGTTGTTGTCTAGGTCATACTCAAATGTTCCTGTGAGCACAGTTGAGACCAGTGCCACATGCAACAATGATGAAATGGAAATACAAGAAAATGCAATTTACTTTGTATCCTTGGGAAACACACAAACACTGGCACACACACACACACACTGAATTTTGATCAAGAGGACAGTAGCTTTGAGTGTGTTTGAAGTCACGAGTGATGGAACTGTAATGTCCTGGGACGCACTGAAATTGGCTTTTTCTCTCTTCTCTCTCTCTCTCTGACACATCAACAAGTTGTTCTTGAGAGGATTGGAATCTAATATTGACCTGCTTGTGGTATAAGTTACACCCGGCGGTTATGACCTGCAGCTAGAAGTAATATTAGCTCTCAGCTCCTGGAAGCTCCCACAGTTGCTAAAATAATATTTAGAGTGCTGATTTACAGCGGAGCAGCACTTGAAAAACCTTCCTTCTTGAGGAAAACGCAATCCTTCCCCTCATTTACATGTGATTGAGTAAATAGTGGCGCCTGAGAGAGGAATAATGTAATCTTTTCTATCCACCAATCCGGCGTGTGTTTGTGCGTTCCCTCACAGCTTTTCGTTATTATTATTTATTCATCTTGTCAGCACTGTGGACGAGATTGCAGCTGGATTATCATTGCTGGTGAGCTGAGTATGCACTGCTTTGTTTGTGGGAAGAACCAGGGTTGAGTGCTGTCCACCGCCTGTCAAAGATGTCTGACCGTCTGTTAATACCACGGGTCAAAGGTGGAAACACACACTAACAGAACGAGTGTGTCTTTCACACTCAGGATTGAATTCCTATGTGAAGGTGAAGGTGTCATTCGGTTTGCTTTACAAGACGTGAGAGGACAAAACATGTGTGCAGCTGTTCAATTAGTAGCATCACATTCTCCCTGATTAGTCCAGCGTCACATTTTCGAGCAGATTTGTCATAACACAGCCTAATTGGCAGGCGAGTGGACTTGTTTGCACTTGGGCTGTCACACATGTTATTCCCTCAAAGATACTGCCTGGCTCTCACCTGCACACACAAACATGACAACATTGTTTTTATCTATCTATTTCCTTTTCCCTCTCAACTTCAAATGGATGTCTGGGTTTCGGGTAAAAAGTGACAGTCCTAATTTGCTCTGTGGTTGGTTTTGGTTGAAACAATGACAGGTGCAGTTTGAAAAGTCCCAATGGATGGGTGGAATTTGGTGTTTTGATTCCACAAAACCTTCAACGATTGAATCATTATTACGTGTTGTTGAACATGGAGGCTGTGGCTTTTGTTCATTGATGTATTAGACAAGTCTGCAGCCTCCTGCACCAGTCCATGTCTTGGTTCAGGTTGCACGTATGTGTGCAGCGGAACAGATCAGAGCTTATGTGCATATTTGGTATTGTTCAGTGACGGATAAGTGAAGGCCTGAAGCCGTGTTGCTGTGCCACAGGTATGTGGGCTGTCAATTAATGAAACAGGCGTGGTATGTGGGGGAAGTTATAGAGAAGAACAAAAAAAAAAGAAGATGTCTTGGTATTTCCCACGCCAAAACCTCACGGTGACACCTCCTCATTTAGAAATGTGACTGACAGCCCGTAGGTCAACGGTGCAAGAGGCTTAATATGACACACGGTAACATTCTATTCACAAATACTAAGAAACCATCCCATGTGATGGTTTTGAATGTGATGGACTGAATGGCTGGAGAATTTTCTGAAACATAATCACCAAATAAATCTGAAAGATCATTCTCTGTGAGTTTGTGTAAAACGTCATATTTGGTTTGCTCACAGTGTTTGATGAAAAAAAGCATGGGATGTAATGAAATGCATCTATAATTCATGAGACAATTAGAGATGGAGCCGCACAGCGTTATACTCCGTCCCATCTGGGATTAAATAGAGTTGGAAATTAGTGACATCCACCTTAAATGAAGACAGTGCCGGAGTGACATTGGGATGATTGCTTTTGTAAATGATGGGACTGTAGGGAGGTCACTGTGACTGCATTTGAATAAAAAAGCTATTGTATGTATTATTCTAAACTCCAGGGTGTCAGTATAACATCAAATAAGCTGTGGTGTAGACAGAGGGGAAGACATATAGAATTTTTTTTAGCAGTTATGCTGGAAATAGATACATCTCTAGATTTATCTCTTTAGCCATTAGTTATTAGTTAGAACCATTAGTTATTAGTTGTTTTCCTTTTTTAATTTACTGTTAAATGATAATGATATAAATGACAGATCAGTTATTAATTGAGGAACCAGCTGGACTGCAATTAACCAAATATAGCTGACACTGCTATATTTGATATTCTAATAATAATAATTATGATTATAATATTTAAGTTTATAATAACGTCACCTCTCTTCTTTTATCATGATACTAAATCACAGCTGTTACTGATGGTCTGGTGGAATTTAGGTGAAGTCAGGTAAGGTCAGGTCTCTGTCACACATGCTGTCTTTATATTAAATACAATAAAGATCCACATATTAAAATGACTATTTATTAATTAGCACTATAGCAATGTATTCTTCTTTATCTTTCAGTAATTAAAAACGGTGTAAATGAGTGTCATTAAGTAGAGCAATTTTCCAGTGCTTATCATACAGTTTATGATAATTAAGGAAACCCTTCCAGAGCCCTCCATATTGGATTTCTCTTATCGTCATGAAACCAAGGAGGAGAAATGAAATCTCATTAAAAAACACTACATTATGACTTTAATCCTCCATTATGTTATGTAAAAAAAAACAGCACAGGGATTACTAAGTGGTCGGAGCATGTGCACACACTAGCTCGCCCGCGTGCACACATGAGTAATGCAAGTGAGCTAGTACATGTTTTTTATCTGCTGCCATTTGCCGCATGCTATATTCACATTACCTTTACCTTTCAGAGTTTAAAGATCAAATATTTGTCGGTCACATGGTTTTTCCACAACTTTGGTTCAGATTGGAATGAGTGTCCAACTCAGTATGAATTGTGATTCAATTCAACACATTTCTCCTCTCACTCATTTGTAAGTCCAATTTGTAGCATGCTAAATTGCTAAACTAAATTACAAGACTGGGCACAAGTGTCCTCAGATAGAACAACAACATTAGACAAGGAAAGGCTGGAACACGCGACACAGAGGGGCGAGGAGAATTGGCATCAAAGTGAGGGGGTGTGGGGGGGGGAATACCCAAAGGGGCACAGGTTACATCAGGACACATTATGGGTGGTGCCGGTAATCAAAGTGGCAGAAAGGCCAGGAGAACAGAAATGCAACAAATAAAACAGAAAATCAATACAACAAATCGATACTGCTAAAAATAAAAAAGTTAACCTAGTTTCAGAGCCTGAGACGTGACAAAGTAAAGTGTAATCATAAGGCTATACCTGTTAACCATCAACATCACCTTTGCAAGCATGCTACCATGCAGAAATGTGCATGTAGTTTGTTGTTTGTTTGTGAGATTACTGGTTGGGGTTGGACCAGATGCCAACAAAGGTTATCATAATAAAATACATGTTCACATCAGTGAGAAATGTTAACGTTGACGAAACCAACAACAGAAAACAACCACAGCAACAACAACATCGTACGAAATGTAAGGCAAAGCATTCAAAGCAGTTTTTTTATTATTATTATTATTGTTGTTATTATAATTATAATTGAAGAAAAGTGTTTTGCAATAATTATTGTTAATGAATTATTGTCCCGCCCTGTTGCTGGTGCTTGACTTTTTTCTTTTTCTGCTTTACTGGATATGTATGAAGTCAGTGAATAAAATGTTTTGCTTTTGATAAGACAAGTCAAATTGAATGTAAGCCATTTTTCAGGACTTTGTGAATGGGACGCTGTCCGTATTACTTAACACTGCCCGAGCCTCTGGGTAATGTGGCTCCTTTTCCAAATGCCACATAAATAACTGTCCTGCACATCGGTATTCCTGAGAGCTGCCGGTGTGAACGCGTGCAGCTCGCAGTGATTCCCTCGACAGTCGCGCAGACTCATCTCCTCTCAAATACCTTCGCTTTCTTCGCTTCACTGCACCGCTTTTCCTTTTCAATACATGTCGTGCATTATCTCCCATGAACAAGTGGGCTACCGCCGAGTTGTATTATTGATGACCTATACGTTCAGTCTGCTCCCTTGATGACTCACGATACATCCTCTCCGCTTCTATCAAATATTTAGCACTTACTGGCTGCGACTAATGCATTATGGCCCCGGAGCTGAATTTATAAGCTTTTGATTAGTGAAAGCGAATTAGGTGGAAACGAAAACCCTTTTAATCAAAGTGGTAAAGCTGGCAGGCCTTTTAATGTGATACAGCTCCAGGTTGTCTGGCACACATTAGAGTAAGATCTGTCTCAAATGACACAGTATTAGTAGTATTGTATCTGTAGAACAACACTGCACTCATCTTACTGAACTGATTCATCTTGGACCTTATTTTTAAATAGTTGTGCTAACTTAATGTGACATACCCAGAGGAGACCTGAAGTTGATTTTAAAATAGAGTGCTGTGTAACAGTCTGAGGTCATCAACAGACTTTTTTTGTTTTAGCGATGCTTGAAGGAACATTACAGTAAGTATTAAAAAAACAGAACTATGCACTATTTAGTTTGAACTCCACTTACACACGAACACTGTCACTCTGTCAATCTCACTACATATCACGTCAAAATGGCTGCTGTGAAAAAGGTCTACTCATTGGAAGCTTGTCTATATATGAGACCAACTTTCCTTCACGTCATTCCATTCAAAGTGTCAACGATCACAGAATATGACCCATGTTAAATAGCAATTTTGCAACAGTAAAGCCCACTCTCAAAAGGAAACTGCACACATATAAATAAAACTCCCGTGCATTTATAGACGCAGTGGCACATGTTCCACGTCCGATTCAGCGTTCAAAACCCTTTCTCCTTGTGTGCAGCAGTCAGTCTCCCTCCACGTGCATATAAAGGGAGAGAGCATGATTACAAAGTAGCAACAGCTGTGCCAATTAGCTCACCTGTCCCCGCTTTCATGAGCCTTCTTCACACGTTCACTTCCTTGTGCAGCTGACTGCCAGCCACGCCCACTCTCACAATCTAATATTACTGCACTTTCATACATTCATGCCATGTAGGTGGTTTTGTGTGAACTCTGTAGAGCACCATGACACTCTCTGGTTGATTCGTTCCGAGGGCGGGAATCCAACCTCCCGTCGCAGCTCTGCAGCTCTCTACACTGTTTTCCCAGACATCTGCAGCACGTTTCCTTTCTGTGTGGCAGGGAAAGGAAGTGGAATGGAAAAAGAGCTCCCCCGCCCACTGCGGCCACATAGCAAGGGAGGAGAGCAGTCGGTCAGGAGCCCGCCGGCCACAGTCGGGCATATTTGTGGTCACCTTTCTCCTTGCTGCAGTCTGAGCTGAGCTCTGCAGCCCGGCCTGCCTCTGCACTTCTGCTGCTCTGTTTCTCATTGTCTCTCAAAACACTTCACTCCACAAACTGGTTGGAAGAACAACCAGAAAAGGCACACACTTTCTCCTCAATCATTATGCCCCTCCACCTCTCCTTCCTTTCCCAGACTATTTATATTGATGGGGGTGACAGATGAAAAGGAATCACCCCCTTTGCAGAAATGGAGGGGAAGGATCTGGCCACATCAGCAGAGCAGCTCACCGCTGCCTGCCACACTCTGGCCAATGAATGACTTCCATCCATTGGCTCGCTCTCTCACTGTGACACACACATACACACACACTCAGTGAAACCAGGGGAAAGGTTGAACAATACACATCGTATATGCACACACACACAAAGTGTGTACAGTCTATGTATAAACAATGGAAAACATATACTTTACAAATCCAATCCAGCCAACTGACCTGATGCAGCCTCCACCTATTTCCTCTCCTCTCAGCTGTCTGTGTCTCTCACCGACACCCATCACTATTAAATTAGACTGCGGATCGCTCCCTCATCTTAGCCGAGTTTCTCTGCGCAGAAATAGAATCCAAAGATCTGAAAGTGTCTGTTGGGGATTTGATTTAAAAAAATCTGTCTTTTGTGTTTGGATACCTGTCTATAACTGTATAACCAATGGTGATTTTCCTCTTAAGGTGTGTTTGTGAATGTATGGTGGTCCCAGAGGAGTAAAGCTGGCACACTGAAGGCCGACTTTCAGGAACACCACGCTATATCCTCAGTCAAATGTTTGTTGTGGTTTGATTGGACTGGATTTTGCACAATAGAATACTCAAAAATGACAAAGATAATAAATAGGTACAATTCATTGGACTTGTTTGAAACAAGCTCACTGAAATATACAGAAAACAATAGGGCTAGACTATACAAAACAATGTGTCCCCATAACAATAATACATAAAAGGGGGAAATCTTTGGAGGAACAATGTTCACCTCAATGAGAAAAATGATTCCATATTTTTTTTGATGCCCTGAATTCTTAATGAGGTTATTATGTGTTGTTGCTTTTTCCACACACATTGCAGTAGAGGGGGGGAAAAACTGTCCATTTGTCTGACATTTGAACAGTTTTTTTGTTTTTTTTTTAAAATGGAAACAACAAAGAGCGACTGAGACTGACTCCTATTCATATCAAAGAATGATCATTCACCATTCATGGCTCTAAATGTAGCGTTTGTGGTCATTTGAGTCACTCGTATTCTTTGAGCCGCACCGTCGTCATGAAGGCAAACTTTACGAGAGAGTGGAATAAGTGTCAGCTCCACAACTGGCCCCTGACGCTGTGTCAACACTGTGTTTTCACCGCAGTGAGCGACTGGTGCCACATACAGTAGCCTACACAAGTGACTTCAGTTCAGCATCACAACAAATGCATTAAAGGAGTCCTTTAAGTGTCAAAGAATACATACATCAACTCTGGACTGTATGTATTCTCTACTTTTAGCTTGTTTTTTATGTGTATAATGCTAAACTAAGGGAGTGTACAGCATTTTAGGGAGGGAGAGAGTGTAGAGTAGTACCTGGTGTAATTGTTGTGTGCAGTCAGGAAGATCCACATTCCTGTAATGCTTCTTGTTTGGCACGATGCTCAGACACACACAGACCCCCGGAGGCCTGACACTTGATAAACTCATTAATGTTGTTCAGTTGAAAGGATCAGCATTACACATATACTGTATAAGTGTGCAGTGGTGAAATATCACTTTTTTGTCACTGTTGCTATGGTGTCAGAGCAGGTGTATAAATGTATAATAGAAGGAACACCTCAACACGCTCTGTTCACACAGACATGTCCATGTACGGTAATCGGAGACACCGAATCCAGCTGCAGTGAGGAATAATAAAGAGGCAGTTTGGAGATTTGGAAAGCAGAGTTCCTTTGTGGTCTCTTGACCTTTATCTTTTTTGAGCGCACGTACAGTGTTGCCATGGCAACTAAGCAGGGCGCTGCCAGCTTGGGTGAGGGTTGCGGTGCGTCCTCTTCAGATACATCACTGATTCTTTGTCTCAGTGTTGTTTTTTTTTAAGACGCGGTCAACAAACACATTACTCAAACATCCAAAAATATTAACCTTAGGTGGCACATGAAAAACAACACACTTTATACTGATGTTTGTGAAGGAGTGAATGGTGGATTTGCCCGGCATTATAAAGCCTCAACTGTGATACACTGCTGCACAAACACAGACCTGCGGCTGGCTCTTTGTAATCTCTAATACAGATTAGCACCATATATTACACAGCTCATTGAGCATGAATCAGCACTGATGTTTTGATACGACTTCCACCATTTATTTAAATAGATGCACATGTACGCAGAGGTGATGGACTATAAAAATGTGTTAATCTTCAACACACTATCTTTTGTGGTAAGATATGATGTTGTGAAACGGTTTATCTCTGCTTTATCTATCGTTCTTCTCTATTTTACAGCAGATTATATTGTACCAACTGGCTTTTTTCCGTTGTGATAATAGTGTAGTAAGTGCAGACGGGTGTGGCTCAGCCTCAGACAAGCGCAGACTCTCTCCAGAAGGGACGCTCCACCATCTGGCACAGGAGTCTCCCTCCCAGCAGGCTGTGTGTGTGTGTGTGTGTGTGAGAGAGAGAGAGCACTTCTTCCAGGCCAATTACAAGTACAGCTGCTGCCGTACAGTGCACCCTTGAATGCTGCTGTCGCTGTGTGACAGGCTGACCGTAGAGCTGGTAGAGGGTTGGGTGCACGGGGATTTGTTTTCACTGTCATGCTGTCTGCTTAAGGCCATGTCGGGATGACAAGTTGATGTGTTTTATGATTACAATTGGTACCAAGTGTGTGTGTTCATGTCAGCGTGTGCAGTGCTGAGTGGCAGTCCAGCTCAGCAAAGCTTTACCTGCTTTCTCGGCTAAAGTACTGTGTATAGACTGAGACTTGCGTTAAACCTGGATTCTCACATGCAGAGTGTATTTTTTTTACATATAAACAAAAGTCAAATGAGTTCACACAATACATGTTTAAGTCTATTAACTCCACCTGACTCTCTATGTTTCTCAGTGCTTGGGTGTTAATCTTAACAAAAGAAGTGATTTGTTCAATGACAGTTGGAGGCAATAGCAACATCGTGCTAGTAAAGCGAGACTGAAAGCATAAAGTAGTGATTCGGAAGTGAATTCTACTGATGACGGGAAACATTCTTCATGTCCCCGCCCCGCCTCTGTGCTGCCACTCTATACACACAAGCACTCCCTCAGTCAGATCTGATAGTATTGCTTGACAGAGGCTGTTTTCAGATGAACGACACAGCATATCAATAATGTCACATCATTTCTGTTCAGGAAGACGATAAGAAATAAATCCCCAAAAGTTACTCACTGCAGCTTTAAATCAGAGGTGAGGTATGAGGGTGTTGGCTTTTCGGGGGAATACTGATTTGATGACGCAGGTGTTTTCCAATGTTCAGTGTAGGTGACTAAAGCCGAAACCGATTGATAAATACAAGCAGTCGTATGTCATTATTAAAGAGAGGACTTGTGATCATAATGCTTGAACAGGAATGTTGCCTGTAGTGTGAGAATGTGAGCAGGTGTTTTGACTCAGATGACAGGAATCCGACCTGTGTCTCTGCTCCCAGTCACAGTCCAACCCGCCGCTCGCCGCCTGGGAAACACGCCGTGTCTCTCTCTGTTGACAACAAATACATGAGATGTCAACGTCGAGGAATGAAGAATCAGCAGCTTCTGTTACGTTGGATGTAGTTCTTTTCCTGCTCGGCTGTGATCTTTGTCACTGCCCTCTGAGGCAAAGTCCCCTGAGTTGACAAGGAAATGATGCATGAGGTATTTCAGAAAGTTGCAGTGATGCACCCGACTCAAGGTCAGGTTATGCTAGGTTATGTTGGTCTGCCGGGCTCAGACGAAGGGCGTAGACAGATCAGAGGCAACCGGCTTTTTAGAATGTTAGTCACACCGCCGTTCCATTTTCATGAGCTGAGTTGCAATTCCCAAGGACTGGCCTGCTGGTTTCGCACAGTCACACAGCACCGGCCGAGCACGTCACCACTGCATCTGGACTGCATGCGCTTCGAAAAAAAATATAAGACTTTGAACTTTCTTACGATGGTACAGTCTCAAGAGGAGGACAATTCATTTGATGAGACGTGTTTGAAAGGTTTACGAGAGCCTTAAGCACATCAGTCATAATTTGGCTGTTTATATGTGTTCCCGACCGTTGGCACAGCATGTGAATATTCTATATATCAGCATTAAGACCGCTTCAAAGATTGTGTGTGTGGTTTTAGTGGCTGCTTAGAGCCACCAGAAATAATCTGGTCAAACCGAATTCAACCTCCAGCTTCTGTGTTTCAGCATAAAGTTTGATTTAATACTACAAATAGCTCTTGTACTGTTAAAAGACAGTATAAAACTATGTTGTAGCATTGTGTGAAATCTTTGTAGCCATTTACAAAAGTTGAGCACCTTGTTGCAGCCAAGAGAGCACTTATCAGGGAGGTTTTATTGCTCTTCTGGGATGTTAAGTCATCGTGCTCCTGTGTGACTGCTTAGCAATCCTGTCCACCGATAATCGCAAGCCACAAAAGATGAGCACGAAGCCAGCATTCGATTAGCGTGATGTCAAAGCTACGTGACTATTTCAATACCTGTGCTAATGGTCATGATTAAGTCCTGAAGAGACATTTATGTTTGCATTCTCCTCTTGTGCACAGGTGTCCTGCTCGACATTCAGCGGCACTACGACGTGTCAGACAGTGGGATGGGCTTGTTGCAAACAGGTAAGACCTTTAATTCTATAATTGCGTAGCTTAACACATCCTCTGTGTAATAATGGGTAGGGCTGCAGCGATCATTCGATTAATCCATGATTAATCCATTACTAAATTTTGCGAATCGATTCATTGTTTTTTCACAAATGGAAACAGTTTCCAGATTTTTCAGCTTCTTAAATGTGAATATTTTCTGGTTTCTTTGCTCCATATAACAAAGAAATCACTAAAACTGAATGACTTTCGTTTGTGGACAAAACAAGATGTCTGAGAAACATCATCGTTCCAGGTTTGAGACAGATTAATCGATGATGAAAGTAACTATTGGTATGCAGTTATTGCATGAATATCATAGATAGATATGTTATTGACATATATACTGATGGTACAAAGTGCAGGTCGAAATTAAACACATAATCAATCCACTAAAAATGTTATTGTATTGTTCATTTAAAGAAGAAGTCATATATGAAAACATTATATGCAGAATCTTCTGTTGATGACGTTGTATCAAAAAAAGAGTGTAAAGTTGAATTAGCTCTTTTATGATGGACTCAGGTAAGGTCTTGCTTTCCTTGGCAAGAAATTGCATCATAGATTATACTAGGTTGTTTGGGTAGAGCATTTCGGCTGCTCAAGAACTATGAGCTTTTGTGATTTGTAGAAATCCATTTTGTGTTATCCTTTGAGGTTCATTGCACGAGCTAGAGACAATACCATTGGACATTGGGCGAGAGGCCGCTTACATTACCAGCCCATTACAGGCATTATACTCACATTCACACACCCATAGTCACATTCAGACAACTTCTCCCTGTGATTTTTACTTCTGTTATTATGAGCATTCTCCAGTAGTGTAATCATTGTGTGGTACACAAGTTTGTCGCCTGCTCTGACAGCTAAACTGTTTCATCAAATAAAAATTGACTCAAAGATCACAGGTCAACCTCTATGAATCATCCGATAATAACAGACTGGCGAACAGCATTTTCTCGATCTATCCTTTTCTTTCTTTTGTTGCTTCTGTCTTTATTTCCCTCTTTGAGTCTCAGTGTCAGCGTTAACCTAACCACAATCTGCATGTCATAAGTCCATGAAAATAGAGAAAGGAAAAACAAGCAAACTCCACACGGAACGACAAACAAAGAACCTTTATTTGCTGTGAGCCAGCAGCACCAATGCCGCTCTAGAACCTCGTAAAAGTAATTCAACTGATGCTTGTTACCCAAGTGTCACACGCTGATCTAAGAGAAGGTGTTCTGGTGGCAGTAATTCCTCACAGCCTGCGGTGGCAGTGACACAGTAGGTCAACTCAAAGGAAAACAACGTCAGGAGCCATGCAGGCTGTTCTCTGTTGAGAACCCAGAGCGTCTGGAGGACTCCGGCTCTAGGGCAGGGTTTCCTGCTCCACTCAGGACTCCTGTGAATCACCTTTTTTTTTGAGAGATACCTTGCAAAGTCCCACTGGAGGACAGGACTCCGTTTTGTCTCTGCGTGCCCTCAGAGTCATTCAAACACACACAAATGTGCACACAAAGTGCCATTGAGGCCCTGGCAGGTTTGAGTTTGAGGGTGAAAGAATACAACCCAGTGTTCCCCCCCCCCACCACTTGATGTTCTTAGACTAACTTTAGGGGAGTGAATGGTGTGTTGACGACAAAAATATCTAGCAGGAAAAAGAGATCACTGTTGTGATTTTTGTTGGCTTTTTAGTGAATAAGCCATTTCATCACTTCCACATTGCATTTCCACCCAGTTTCACCAGCGAGAGGAATCTATATTTTCTACCAGCTGCTCTTTCGACGGTGCATTTTTCTTTCTCAACATCTCATCCACATTTTTTTGATCATATCGTTGTTTTTTTTCTCTGGCTGCAGTAGTCAAGAAAACCACAGGTGTTTCGCATTGCCTTGGTCATGGTTCGGACGTGTAGAATCAAACACAGGACTTGACTTGGGTAAAAAAATGAGCTCGAGGAAAGAGCATTATTGGTTTTTCAGCCCGCAGAGTGTCTGTATTTGTGAAAACACACTCACATTTCCAGGTGATGCCTGGTCAGTATAAAATGTTAACATGCACCAGGAAACTGTGAAGGGTGTTTGACTCTTAATGCCGTTTGTCTTGGCTCAGTTTTTAGACCATGCATACAGCCACACTGGCACAGAACCACACACATTAACCCACACACACACAGTGAGTGTGTTAGTAGAGAGAGGCATGTGTAGTTGATTTAGCCTGTACACCGTCTGCATTTGAAGGTTACTGAGAGGCTAAAAGTAGAAAACGTGTTTTGTGTTTTGGTTGTCTCGTCTCTGTCCTGCCTCAGACTCCGCTTGGCCCCTGATCCCCAGACGACCTCGCTCTCTCACACCGGCGTGAGGAATGCTGGGTGTCCGAGCGCAGGGGCTGTGAGCGCGGGTGGGCGCAGACAGAGAGCCTGGATGTGAAGAAGAGGTTGGGAGGTTGATGTAATCAGAGTGCTGCAGGGAGAGTGTCGGTGTGTGTGAGTGTATATGTTTACGATAAGCACCCCTATACCTCCCACCTCCCTCCCTCTCTCTCTCTCCAGAGGGAACAATCCCTGCCTCTGTGAGCACCTGCAGACCAGGCCTTCACTCCTTCCCTCTGTCCTGGCAGCTTTTGTGCACCTGGGAACCCAAACTGCCCACGTATGTGTTTCAAAGGCAGTGGGCGTTGTGTGTGTGTGTGTGTGTGTGTGTGTGTGTGTGTGTGTGTGTGCTGAGGTTTTCTCTCTTTCTCCACTGCCAGGTCACCCTCACACTTTTAGAAAAAAAAAAAGACCACAAACTGCAGGCTCCAAGTCCTACAATAAACACAAGTCTGAGTCAGAATTGCTTTATGAATTCTGATCTGGTTCGAGTTAAGTGAGAGGAGCGTCTCAGCCTTTATTTTGGCTCTTGATCAGAACTACTGGAATGAAAAATTTCCAATATCTCTCCTTGTTATTCGCAAGCTGTTTGCTTTAGGGAAATTCTAGCCCCACTGAACACAAGAAGAGCCTTTCAGACCCACAGCAGCATTTGCATTTTGATTGCTGCACTGCAAAATAGTCACTTTTCTATCTGTCGTTTATTTTTGAAAGGTGGTGTTAGAGTTTAGGGATTTTAATGCTGCAGTAACATTAGAGCTGGGTGATCTGGCCAAAAATATTATTTAAAAAAAAGAAAAAAAGTTTAGCAACATCGACAACAATTTTTGCTTCTAATGAAAGTTGAAGAAAGCAGTTAATTGTCATTTTAAAATGCTTGTTATACAGAAACATTTCACAAAACACTTAATAGCAATTGCATGTTGTGTCTCAAAGTGGGTTTGCACAGTGCATAAGCATACATATACGTATATATATATATATATATATATATGAATCTTTTGTGGTATCAATATTAAAGCTAATTATAATTCATTATACATTGTTACTGAATTATGCCCCAGCCCTAAATCTAGAAGAAAAAATTGGATTATATGTATGTTTGCAATAAAGTAAGACTCTTTGGACCGAATGACGTGGTCAGATTAATCTTTCTTGCCATGCAGTGGTGTAAAGTGGTGTTTACATGTAAAGGGACAACACATGGAAAACACCCTGTGGTAAGTTCAGCCACCACAGCACCAGTTATTTCTGGTCTTTGGCAACAAGGACTTTTTAAAAAAGCAGCTTACACAACAAATTGAAATGAGGTATGTGCTCATTTCTGTTGTGTGCACGCGTGCATGTGTGCGTGGCAGTTGTGTGCACGTGTTATTGTTGCCCGAGGAGCCGAGGTCTCAGCTGTCGAGATGCTCACAGGTGTCAGTCAGCTTAGAGTAAAGGTATGCTGGTTCAGCCTGGAGCTCAACGGCTCCGTCCATTAGCAAGAGGAGATGGTCTCACCTGAGCTCAGCGGACCTGTCAGAGCACCAGGGCAGCAGCTCCATGCTCCCAGTGAAAATGGCCTTAAGGCAGCAGCTGTATGAAGTGAGTGACATTCACACACAGCTGTGAACAGGTCCAGTCCTGGGGGTATGGAGGGCAGGAAAGGTTAATGGAAGAAAGAAAGGGGGGGGGTTCACCTGGATGGCATTACCTTCAGTTGAGGGAAGATTTGAACCCTTTTGTTAACAAGACTGAGAAATCTGAGAGTTAACATGCTGGGGTTATTGTATTGAAGTGCTTTGAGGCGAATCAGGCAACAAAAAAAAAAAACGTTAATAGGATAAATTATCTCCTATAATGTATAATGTATGTAGAAAATATAATGTAATTATTCTCCACTAGTGCAGCATGGAAGCAGAGGTATTGGGGTCAGTCAGGCTGGATGTACAGGAGGCCGGCGGCTTAATAAGGAGGCCGGCGCTCAAAACAGCTCGCAGACTGTCTGCTCCCTGTTCTGTGCGTGGCTGCCCACCTTGTCTGAAAGGCGACACCAGCAACACACACACACACCACTGACATATCACCAGTCTTAACATGGTGTCAGTCTGCCGTTCAGCCACTTTGTGAGCTGAGAAGAATGAGGCCACAGGTGCTGTGTGAGACTTAAGGCTTGAGCCATGCTAATACATCAGACTTATACTCCTGCCACATGCACAACAACAACAACAACAACAATGGAGCTTTAAGTCTGAACTGCAGGAAGTTAGAAGACGACTGTGACTGTGTCTGGATTAAAGGTGCAGCCGTATTTATAAGTTTATGATTAGTGAGGGTGTAAAAGTAGTGCATGCTGATTCCTTGGACACAGTCTGTAGTTGAGTTATCAGTGCTTGATCAGCTGTTTTGGCCACTCACAGCTGCTCCTATTTTGTCTCTAGCCATCACTGGTGTCCCTTGGTACACACACTCACTCTCGCTCTATCAGTCTATCAGCAGTTTACCAGCTGCTGCCGCCTTGTCGTCACCCCCACTAGTACCATATAGGCGTTTGAGGAGATGAAGGCTTGCAAGGAAATGGAGGGAGAAGAAGGAGCCACCTGTGGCTTCCTCTTTCTGGTCATGCATGGCATCAAGGTTTAATCTTCTCCGCTACTGATTCCCAAAAGCAAATAATTGCATTGCAATGGTGTTCAGCGGTCGCGCTCCTGCTGCAACCAGAATAGAACAATGACCTGATGATGTGTCACCATCACACAGTGTATGTGTGAGTGTATGTCTATATGTGTCTCAATCTCAGGCTGTTTTTATAGGACACGTCTCAGTGGAGGGCAGCTGTTGGGTGATGATTGGCACTGTGCGCCGTGTTTTCTTCCCCCTTCACTTCCTGTTGACAAACCAATAGCGCTGCTGCTGAGTGACTGCCGTTCCAATCGGGATTTTATGGCCATTAAACAAGCAGTCTCTCAACCCTTGCTGTGTCTCAATCTGTTTTATTCCATACACTCAATTGCTGTTTTGAGAGCAACAAGTTGATGCACTCCTCAAAATGGACGCGCTCCTCTGGTTATCTCGCTGTAGCAATATACTGAATAGCCACTAGCGGGATCATTTTAGTTTGTTTGAATGTAAATCTGTGGGAAAATTCGGCAAATTTTTACCTGATTAGTAAATGTTTCCATGATAACTTGTGGTCTCAATTGTGTGAATGTTTTGAAGAAAATAGATGATAAGCTCATATGAATGGACACCAGTGTGATTGAAAGCTGGTATCGTCTCCAAAACCTCTCCAAACCTCTGGTTGCAAAAGTTCAACATGGCGCCAGCCAATTCACTATTCTGGAGGCTTCGACATGGGAGTTCAGATACTTTTTGGGTGATGTCACAACCCAGTTGCTTGAGAATGTTGTGGAGAGGAAACGGTTAGGAAGGAACAGAATGTGTAGATCATTCTAGATCACGATAAATATCTTCAGTGGAAACCTTCTAAATGTTTGTTTAACATTTAATTTTAAAGCCATAATAATGTCACTTTGGACACAGAACAATGAAGTTCTCAAATCTCTTTTTCGTTTTCTTGCGACTATGCAATTGCTTATTGTTTCATGTTATTTGGTTATGTTCACCTTTATTTGTACTTTTTCCTAATGCTTTTCGTTTAATTCCTCTGAATATAATTCAATTGAAATTTCAGCCATGTTTTACAATAAAAACCCCCTGTTGAAAGTCTTGCCACTATATAGTATGCAGTATGCACAGTATACTACATGTAAGTGGATACTTTGCTCCGTATGCTGAGTGAAGAAGTCCAGTACAGTGTGAGACAAAGCCCTGTTTTCACGAAAAATCCCTGTGAATTTGGAAAAAGGGCCTTTTCCGATGTTTGACAAACATGAATGACAACACGATTCTAAATGTTATTTCCTCCTGCTTCTCCCAAAGAGAGGCTGAACACCGATCGATGGCTCGATGCCACGCAGAGGCTTCACATCTCTGTCTGTGCAGAGCGACATCAACAGATCAATCAGGAACACACACACACACACACACACACACACACCACATCCCGCCCACTCAAACACGTGTGCTCGCTTCACACATACCCCAGCAAGTCAAGGTCAAAGACACGGCTTGCTCACTTGGTTTACTGGTCAGTTAAGTGTGTGTGTGTGTGTGTATACGTCAGTGATGGAAACTGTGCTTGTGTGTGTGTGTGTGTGTGTGAGCCCCAGTTTTCATATCCCATTAGGTCCCGGTAACAAAGGCAACATACAAAACACAAACACAGACAAGTAGTGTCCTCTGTCATTTCAGCTGGAGCTTGTCATTAAGTCAACTGGCTTTGTAGTTAGTGCAATAAATAGCAGGAAAAAAACAAACACCTTGCCTTGTGCTTGTGCTGGATTTTAGCTCAGTGCAATTTCACTGGCCACAAGAAAATGTCCTTGTAAAAAAAAGGAAAAAAAGTACTATGTTTTTATTAATGCTGCAGCCTGGATTCCACTGCAGCACTTGCACTTAGATGAAAGCACATCTCAGAAAACGAAAACACCTCTCTTTTGCTCTAACCATGTGCTTTTGCTTATACGATGCACTGGTAATCTGCAAAAGATGATGTTCCAGTGCACTGCTGGCAGAGAGGATGGTATTTGTAGCAGTGTGTAATTCAGCCCAGCTGCAGCTTTCACACTGAGCAGGTATAGAGCCATGTGCCGCAGCTGCAGTGACAAGCTATCAACTCTGAGAGAAGCTGAAAGATTGAGTAAAATAAAAAGGGGGTTTAGCTTGGCATTAGCACTCGACGGCAGGAGCTGCTATTGAGTGCTGAGTTTGACCGAAATAAGGCGAGAGAGGGTATTTCCCAGGCTGCATATGGCATTTATCAAGATGCAGCCAATGCAGCGGTAACCCAACACGGGTGAAGTCTGAGATGAGGGGTTTCTTGGAGAATTAGTGGTGATCAGAAATGTGGGGAATGTAGAAATGTTCGAGGAGCCACATGAAGGGGATTCCAGGAGGCAGAAATGTGGTGAGAATGTCTGTGTTTCAGTAAGACACATTGGTTGGCTCTGGTTTCCTATTCAAACAAATGTTGTGTATCACACCCTCCACAGGCGGTCCCATTAATCATTAGAGGGAGAAACAAAGCTGCCACTCCCATCAGTATTGCTCACCTCATAGAAAAAACATAACACAGTGTCGCCACTGTGCACTGGACACACATTGGCTATGGTTAGCAGCGAATGAGAGGAATTTTCTTTGTTCTTGTTCAGATCTTCTGTGTCTTTCAGACGGTATGAAATCAGCATTAAAACAGATCAAGCAACGGAACGTCGTATCCAACCTCTGTGGTTATGAATATTGATTTTTCTCTCATTCGTATTTCATCTCGGTATCAGAGCGAGCAGTCAGAGCCAAGTGTAAATTACTCTGCTGTGTTTGGAAACACACACACACAGAGCTTGAATCCCACAACTCCAGTAAACAGCATTATGTTTAGTGTTGTGTAGAATATAATACACTGGGGATGGTGCAAACCTCCAGGCTGCATTCTGTTAAAATACTACACGCTGGTAAGTCTCCACAGCAACGAGCTCAGTCGTAAAATGTACCATGCAATTTTACTCAGTTTATTACTAGAGCTGCAGATTGACTTCAAACCAGTTAATGTACAAATGTAAAACATACATGTTCTCAGTGAAATACTAATGAAATTAGACATTTCTATACCTATAAATGTCTCTCAGAAATTCACAAAGCATTGCTTTACATATTGCAGTGGAAACAATACATCTGCCCTTTTGCTGGATGTTTGCTTTATATTGATATTTACCCCTTTACCCCCATGTACTTTTTAAAACTTTTTTTATTTAGTTTTAAGCACTTTGAGCTGTGGGTGCTATATATTATTATTATTAGTAGTAGCAGCAGCGGTAGTAGTAGTAGTAGTATTAGTAGTCGTAATAGTAGTAGTAGTATGTACATATACGATCAGCAGACATTGATACCACATTTACCCAAAAGCCTCTTGTCCACGGTCAGAGCTTAAGTGCTTTTATTGTGAAAGAGCCATCTTATTAAGAAAGCACTGAACCTGGTTTTACTGCAGATCTGTTGGGCAGCGTTGTCAACCACCACCTGATGGCAAACAGGCAGAAGTAGAAACAGTCTGATGTCATGGACAGATACATTATTCCAGTGTCTCTGCACCTCTGTTGTTGTCCGTTGCTAAGCACAGCAGTTGTGAAAGAGCACTGTGAGGTGTTTTTGTTTTCTGGGTTACATATGTCCACGGCGGTGTCTTAACAGATTTTGTGTGTGATGACATTGGTGACAGTGGTATGCAGGGTTGGGTTTCCGGTTGCATCGCCATGGCAGTGCCACACTGCCTCTTCCATTGCATTTCCACTGGCAGCCTCAGGTGTTACGATAAGATAGTATTCAGTCTCTACTCGGGTCTACTTTAAATACTCGTCTCCGGTGACCTCATCACGGTAGTTGCTTTATAAAGAAAAAGGGAGGATAGGCGTTTGTTCCATCTGCAGTCTCACCATTAGATGTCATTAATTCATACACACTGGACCTTTAAATGACAATTCTATTTTTTCATTTATACACACACAGTTTAATTGAGTTTACCACATCAAGAATCTGACAGATATTGTTTTGTTTTTGATGAATGATGCCCACTGGTTCATTGCATTGTTTATAATCCACAGAGCTATTTGAAGTCTTCGTTTGGTAATGTTATCAAAAGCAGCCACGGCTCTATATAATCTAATCTGGATGATAATAGAGAGAATTCAAGGCTGGAGACCTCCTTTTTTTTTTTTACTGACAAACAGTCGTTACTCATCCGTAGTGTATTCTTCACACAAACACGCCCAGTTGCAGAAAGCAGATAACCTCATGGAGGACAGGAGCACAAAGGTGGAGCAGAGTCAACACGCATTCTGAATGGACTGATGAAAGAGGTATTTATAGAAGCAGCGTGTTTACAATGTCGCGAGCTCCCACGCCAAGACACACACCTTGTCCACCGCAGTGAACAGGTCAGAGTGTAGCCTGTGGACGTGTGCAGTCCTGCAGATATAGGATGTGCTTCTCCTGTCCCCCCAGTTCTTCGACTTAAAGCTGACATAGCCTGGAATTCCTCAGCCTGCTGGTTTGACCAAATGTCCAGATTGTCAGGTTTCATAGTTGCTAAAAGGAATATGGGAGTAGGGACTTCTAGCAGGTAGAAAGCACCTGATGGCCTAAAGAATGATGTCATTTATTACACTTGATAATGGTTTCATTTACATTTTTCCTTTCAGTTTTCAATCACCTGAAGACTAAACCTCTCTATGAGAGAGTCTCTCTTCCCTTTTGCATGGTGCCTCTGCAGCACAAAGTCACGTGTACTTCTTTATTCAAATTTTATGTAAAAACTCATTTCGTTTTAGAATTATTTCCATGTTCACTTTCGTAGCCTGACCTCAGATGAAGGATTTTCAGCATTTCCACTTGTTCAACGTAAATCGTTGTCTATTCATCACCGTCATGACAAATTTGAAAGATCCCACACTTGCGGCCCATTCACATGCTGAGCACTTGCTATCCCACATGAGGATGCTAAGCCTCACAGGTGCTTGAATATCAATTGTGAGCGCACACACACACACACACACACACACACACAACAAAAATATATGTGTGTCCACATTTCCTGCTGATGCTCTATTCAAAGCCGTATTGAAATATAGGGGGTGAGTCATCCCAAAGATATTGTTCCACTGGCCATTGAAAGCACAGGCTGATGTGTGTGTGTGTGTGCCTATGGGGGTAGAGCATCATCTGTTTTCCTGTCTTTTAGTTGAATTACATTCAATATCGTTACTTTCTACGTTTCTGCACAAGAACAAACCGGTACATTCACTGTTCATTCTCAGTCATGTGCCCTATAAACCTAATTAGAAAAACCAATTTAACCAACCAACCATTTTTTTAGATATATTTCATGATGTGTTAAATTTAGGCTATAAGGTGTCACTAATGGAAACCGAGAATAAATGATCGTGGTGGCGATAAGTAATAGAAATAAATGATCAAGTAACAAATTGGACATTTATACATTTATGGCTGTAGAGTTTTGTTAATTTTACACTTTTATAGCCCCAAAGGTGATTATTTTGAGATATTTGATTTCACAGTGCACAAGTATGTACAAAGTAAGGATCACTTTAAACGGGCACTATAATAGAAGATCCTTTGCCCCAGATGAACACACAGGGTTTGCACCAGAAATAGAGCTGATGATGAAATAGATGATGAAAAAGTAAGCAACGTGTTTACGGGCCAATCAGAGCCAAAGCTGATAAAAACCAGTGTGCATTGCGAAGTCTTTTGACCTGGAGTGAATGTTTTTATTTAGCCTGTTTTGTCCTTGATGGGCTCTGTGTACATACATGGTTACAGCCCATGGACTTATAGTTATCACACTTCCTCCCTGTTTTTATCCTGTGGCTCCTGCAGGCCCTCCGCCACATGAATACACACCATGATTCACATGCACAGTAAATACCTGTCTTAAGAGTCTGCAGTCTACCTGCGACTGTGATTGCTTTCAGACGCCTCACAGCCATTGTCTTCTACTGGAATGTCCTGAGACGATATGGTAATTGATGTAATTTGCTCTTTGAGAGACAGGGAGAAATATGCACAGCATCTCATGTGGAATCTGGAGAGGAGACCATCAGAACAGGTTGGACACTTGTACCTGAGGCTCACATAGGACTGAAATTAGGTTTCTTTTGTGTTATTTGTGAGAAAATGTTGGCGTCTAGTCACTGGGCTGCTGTTATCTGTAATTTCAGAAGTACACAAAGTTCAAAAGTTTATTTGCTTTCTCTTAGGTCTTTACTACAGAGATCTAGATAAGGAGATATGATTAATGCACCTACTCTATGGAGGCTTCAAAATACCATTAGACTGGCCCCAATGGGTTCACTGTAGCCTGATGAGGAGATATTATTACACAAGCTTAATAGTTCAAACTACTCGTTAAGGTTATAATGAATCATCCCCATCTTCTGTGCATTGCTCTGTGCCGCATTGTTATGAGGATACACAATAATGTAGTCGCCAGAGTCCTTGCCTTTTATTCACTGAAGCACTTTTCTCCACTCAGGCTGCTGGTGTGGACATAAACAATGTTTCTTAAAGACGGTATTCTGTGTTTGTTCAGCTAATAGAGGGGAATATGTTACACAAGGCATAATGAGAAAGGCAGGAAAGTCTCTTCCCTCTGCAAATAGCAAGTAAGTGTAGTATTATTATTATAAAATTCATAATTTCTTTATAAATAAATTATTCTTTATGCAGCGATGCTTAAAGAATAACACGACAAATTCAACTTGAATTATTTTGTTTATGTATGTTTTGAAACAAATAATGAGGTGAGATGTAAATACAAGAGTCAATAATGAAGGCTAATTTTGCTTCTCCGCTGAAAACACGGCTTAAGTAAACTGGCATGTGCTGAAAGTTGGTGGCTGTCTGCTCAAGTAGTCAAAGCTGACCATTGTCCTGTAAATGAGGTTATGAAAACGTTTCCTCCCCTTCGGCCTGCAGTGTAAACATCCACAGAGGACGTCTGTGGTTCACTCCCCACATCATGAGCTCCGCACTGTCGGGGTCTTTCTGCCTTTCTGTTTGTTTCGTATGCAGTTATGGCCACATCGAGTCATCAGGGGCTTATCTTTGATGGCACTGTGGACTTATATACAGAAAAAAAATGATACTGGTCAATGTAGGAATGTGACTTGTGAGGACAGGCAACATTTTATGCAAATGTAGAACTGTTTACTGGATGTCAACAACATGTTTCCACCAACCTGTTCAAACTCAGTCCAACTGAACAAGTTTGTTTTACTGTCAATAAGACTTTTCTTATACTAATCTCGCCATTTTGCTGCATACAGAAATGTCTGATTTCCACACTAAATGATAACTCATTATAACTAGATGATCAGCTGCAGCTTCATGAATAAAGGTTTCAAAATTTCACGCACTGTACCTTTCAAATAGAACTACAAATTTAAAATAGCTCAGCATACATTCAGTAACTTGTGTAAATTGTACAGTAACTTTAGACGTGGGTGCTGTTCTCACAGAAATGCCAGCGTTCTGTACTAAAACAACTTAATCCCATTGATCCCAAATGGCGCTGTCTCGGGCAAGAGGTTTTGAGGACTTGTTTATTTTTAAAGAAACCATCCTGGATCTCTCACCATGAGTTATATCAAAAGGAGGACAAGCATTGTTTTCAAGTGAGACAGGCGTCCTAGATTTACAGCGACTGTAGGCACACTGTCAGGAGTGACAGAAGGACACTGGGGTTGTTTAAAAGACAGTGTTTATCGTGACAGGGCATTTCCTGGGAGGACGTGATCCTCCATAAATTGTCCTCATGTTATCAGTGTTTATCCATCCTCAGTACCATGCCATATGTACAACAATCTCGTTTTATATGAGTTAAAACATCACATTCATTAGATTTAAATGAATTGTCCCCTTTGCAGATTTATGTACATGACACACATCTGACAAATATAACATGACATCCTCTGCCCGTCCAGTTTTTCGGATGCAGGATCATGAGAACTGAGAAAATAAATAAACTCAGGCTCTGTGGAATCTGGGTGGAACACAAATGTGACAATGCTGTGCCAGCAAAGATAACATCTTTCTTGTAACTCATGTGAGTGACAGTGATTCATCATAGCATGAGAATACAAAGAGGCTCACTTGAAAAGTCGTGTACCTGTGTCACTGCACACTCACGGATTCAAATATAGATTTGTGTGACTAGTAAAACTACTATCATAGACATATGAAGCCAATTCATCAGTTCGATCTGCATTGTGCTTAAGTCACAGCAAATAATACACAGCTTAGAAAGAGGCACAATTAATAAGCATTACTCAATAACTGTGCTCTCACTGTTAAGGCCTGACTTGGTTCCCAGCTTAACACGGCTAAGAGGCGATAATGAGCCTCAGGAAAGTGGCATGGTTAATCAGCGAAATCACAAAATTGCATGGAATGGGACACACAGAGAGATGCTGATGTGTGGCCCTGCTAATGACCTCAAATTAGCCACTTAATAACATGAGTGTATGTATTTTTGACAAAGTGCTCAACAGCGAGAATCATTATTTCTGGTCTCTGTTTTTTTTTTTGGTTTTTTTAAACCCCCAGGTCAAACAGCTGGTGGTGAGCGATTGTTGGCCTTTAGCTTATCTACACTATGCACTGCTGAACACCCTGCCCATGTGTGTGTGTGTGGCTGCAGGGTGAGAGCCAAACCCGCACAGAAAATAAGGGGTATCAGAGTTATTTAGTCATTTAATATTACACAATAAACCTGCAGTACTTGGTACGTGGTACGGCGCAGAGACAGGAGGAATACACACTGGCAACAAGAGGAAGAGAAGAGAAAGACACAGAGGGAGTGAGAGAGACTCATTTTCAATATTATTCATGTAAGAGCGCAGCCACTGCTTTAAAATAATTGCAGTTACAACATAACACCTATTTTTGACCTATTTTTTCACTGCAAGATACTGCTGTGCATGCATGTTTCTTGTATAAAATAGTAGTTAAAAATGAGGGCAAATGTAGTTGCTATTAATTAAAAGTTCCACTTGTTTAACCTTATTAGAAAATGAGCGGAATAAAACCACGCAAGAATGATTGGCATCACATGAGTGCAGCATGACTGCTTTGTTGTCATTTTATGTACATATTACTACTTCTTTTTTATTTATTAAATGAAATGAAACTCACATTAAAGCATTAATAAATATTAATGAAATGATAAAAAATGAAAACACACTAAATTTAGCAATAAATTTGAGTAACTCTTCCCAGAATTGTGCTGTCATGTTCTGTCATGTCATACTATCACAAACTCCAGTTGTGCTGTAATGTGATTACTGTCCCTTATCCTGTTGGTTGGTCTCAGCAGCTGTGGGACAGCGATGCATCTATTTGATGTCACACACCCCGCTTGTCTTTTCTCTCTCATCTGTTTTCCTCCCTTCCTCCTCCTGTGTGTTTATGCTGATGGCGTGTCAGAACACTCCAGGCCGTCTCCACAGCTTCCCTTGTTGCTTGTCAAGAGACGCGCAGCATCTCTGCCCTCGCTCCTCTGCTAAAGACACGAAACTCAGTTTGAGAGCATTAAAAATTCAGGTCCGTTTGGGTTGGCCTGCTTCATGAATATTGACTAAAAGCCCCAAGACTGATTCCTGGTTGTCCAATCAGTAGTGGGGCAATTAGGGGAACACATTTTCGTAACCGCTGCTTTTCCCACGTTCAGCTGTAAGAAATTAAGATGGAGAAATTATTCAAGGCCACAAAGTCACCACAATTCTCATCTAATGAGAGAGTGACGAAGAGTCAGTGCTGTGCCTTGAACGTGGTCAGTAACAAATTGCTTGACAACCCCAACATGTTTTTTAAGTAATGTTCTCTGATTAGCTTTATCTCAGCAACCGGACCACAAATAAACTTGTCTTACACACATTTTCCTTTCCCTCCCTACCAAGGGCTGAACAATTAATCATCCATTTGAAATCACAATTTGCAAATGACAGAGGCTGTCATTTAAAATTAAAGCACACATGTAAATAATTGTTAAAAACAAGTCATAGAGGTTTTTTTCACAGTTTTGATAGTATATCCTCCATCTTGTGTCAAACCAGTATCACAGAAAATACTGAACTAAAGCTTGACTTAAAAGGTACATTGTGAATCAAATGTTAGGAAAATCCTACTTTTCCTGTTTAAATAAGGGATCTATAAATATATAGACCTTTCGCTGTGATTCAAATATTCTTTTGCCAGGTTTTTGTAGCGAATGTGGGTGAAGTGTAATGCAAATTGTAATTGGGGCGAGTTGAATGGAGGTGTCCTCTGGCAGTCCTTCACTGAGTCTCTGGCTCACTGGTATCACACAGCTGATCTAGACACGTCTTGTCTCAATAAGTGCACCAGGCAGCTGAAGTGCTTGGCTTAGTCCGGTCAGAATGCGAAGGTTTTAACAGAAGAACACAAGACTAAATATGACTAACGTGACTAACGTGATATAATTTCTTTTTCTCCCTTTGCAGTTTTCATCTGCAGCTTCATGGTAGCAGCTCCCATCTTTGGTTACCTGGGCGACCGCTTCAACAGAAAGGTCATCCTGAGCTGTGGCATTTTCTTCTGGTCCATTGTGACATTGTTGAGCTCCTTCATCAGTAAAGAGGTACGGCCTCACACACACACACACACACACACACACAACACACACGGGTGGCTCCAGTGCTTCTCTGTCAGGTTCCCTCCTCCCTGACGAGCTAATTACTCAGTTATGATGTGGATATGCTTGATCTTAAGGCCGGTGAAATGAAATGACATGCTTGTTAAGTCAGACAGCCTGTTTTAGCTGTTGTAGTAACCTTTTTTTTTTCTCTCTCTCGCTCTCTGTGGCTCACGGGCCAGTAGCCAATCAACTAATGAAGGCCCGTGTCTCAGCGTTGTCTCACTGGCCCTTGACAAGAAGATTTAGATTTGATATCTGTAAAAGCCTCTGTGCGCTGGGCAGTGTCACACACACATCAAACAATAACATAATTGCTGTGGGGGACGGGAGTCTTGCTAACAGTGTCCATCATATAATAGTGAGTAGAGAGGCATGTGTGTGTAAATAGTCTTTTATTTTTGCAGCCTTACAATGAGTACCACTCATTGTGCGCCGCAATGTTTCTGCTACCGGACGTGCTCTGTGTGCATGTCAACAAGGCTGTGGTTTTAAAAGGCTGTGCAACATCCTTTCTGTGATGTGGCCGCCGTAGTTCCCTGAAGAACCTCCATTAGATGTCACCAATTCGTACTCACTGGGCCTTCACAGTCCCTCGACTAGCACGGATATGTAGCATTCCGTGCAGCTACATGTATGCAGCACATGTCTACTGAGCAGTCATGTCTCTTCACCGAGAGTACGACCGCTCACCGCTCTCCAAGCACAGAGCCGAGGAAGCAAAAGTGACAGCTCAGAGATGTTGATGATCCCAGGAGGCCGTCTTTCAACTTAAAGCCTTCTTAGAGTTGCCTGCTCGAGACAAGGAGGGCAGCCATTTGCCAGAGCAGGAAACACATTCAGGCTGCTTATGGCTAAGATGAAAATAAGCATCCTCCCTCCTCGCTGACATGTGACTCAAAGGTTCGGCGACTGCTGACGAGGATGAAGGAGAAGGATCCACCCACATTCCTCAGCACCGCAACTTTTATTCCATGTTCCTGTGCCAATCAAATGAGGCAAGAGATAATGACGCTTATGTAACAGCGCCGCGGCACATGTGATGAAAGATGTGACATGCGATTAAATGTTAATTACCTCTTACAGTCCTACAGTCAGTCCTTTCATGATGCATTAAAAGACACTCGGGGTCATTTGGACGGATTTGCAGCAGATACAGAATGCAGATCTTACGTAAGAGAACGTTTGCCACTGTCATGAAGTGGAACTGCGTATTTTCTCCTGCATGACCACAGCCGATTGTCATCCTTAAATTATTATGTGTAGGTCAGTTGAAATTTGAAAGTCTTCATTGAACTTATGACATCCACCAGCACGAGCGAGGCCTTGAGTGACGAGAGCTCGGGTCATCTCTGAGGTCACCGTCTTAAGCTCTGCCTCTGCTGCCCACAGCGCCTTCATAAATCTCTTCTCACTGCTGACAAACCCTATAAAGTGTTACCTTATCACACTCCCACACAGCACAGACTCGCATTATTACAACACAGTGTGTGCTTGTGTGTGTGCAAGGTGGAAGGGGAAGGAATATACCACCAAACCAACAAGGAAGACGATTCCTACGACGGGCTACAGCTCACGTCACTATCAAAATATGACATTTTGCATAAGCGCTACATGCATTTTCATAATGCACGGGACAAAATTGTAGCCAGTGCTTGTAAATCACTTCAGTCCGCTGTGTGGGGGGGAAACCTGATGTCTTTGCAGCTTTTAGAACAGGCCCCCAATGAGTTGTGGTTGCCATGGAAACAGTTTACAATCCAGCTGCCTACAGCAATGCCTCCTCCAGTGTGATGCTTCGATAAAAAGCGTTTACGTTTATGCAACAGAAGATAAAACACAATCATCTGTTGTATTAATGAAGTGAAATTAGCCTCTTTTGGTTGATCTTGAAAACCTCCAGTAACTTTGCGGATCACGTGTACTGACTTAACATTTAAAGGCTCAGTGCCTTGGCTTTTGTATTGAACTAGTGAAAGTCATTCATTATTTTAAGAGTGGAACAACCACATACTTATTTTGTTATGTGTCACATTTTAATCAATCCATTGTTGTCTCGTTAGGTAATAGATGTTATCACTGAGTGTTGGGAGATGAAATCTAATAAGTGGAACCTTTAGAGCTGAAACTGAATTAATTACTCGATTATTAATCGATTACTAAATTAATCGACAACAATTTTTGAATTTAAATGGTCCAAAGCTTTTGTCATGATTAAACGAAGATTTCCGATTTTTTAAGCTTCTTAAATGTGAGTATTTTCTTTATTTCTTTGCTCTGGATAACAAAGAAATCATTAAGATTTAATCATTTTGGTTTGTGGACATAACAAGACATTTGATAACATCATCATTTCCAGATTTATCGAACACCGATCAACATTTTTAAAGGTTTTGTGATATTTTATGGACCAAAGGATTAATCGATGAATCAAGAAAATAATCGACAGATTAATCGATTATGAAAATAATCGTTAGTTGCAGCTCTAGTAACCTTAAATGTGTGTTGCACATTGGCACAACTTAGGCTGTGTTTTTCAAAGATCAAACTGAATATCTGTGTCCAGACCATAATCAACCAGCTTGGATTGATTTGCTAGTGATGCATGTGTACTCACTTTGGAGCAGAGATTACTGTCTGTGTCTGTGATCAAGAGACAATGTGAGCAGCAACCGGGACTTTCAAGTTGAGACACATCTGTAGAAATTGAATTTTAATCGCATTTCAAAACTATCTTCAAAGTCCTTCAAAGCAGATTTATTTATTCTTTTTTTTTCGTGCTGTCTAGACTTTCCAATCTGTATAAAATATGGATCTGCAAAAAAATGTTATGGCAGTCTGAACAAGATTGCTTAATATTGCAAGAATTCAACGTCAAGCTTAGTTTCATTTGTTGATCCCTCTACTTCTTTCTTCCTTCCTCTTCTCTGCAGTACTACTGGCTGTTTGTGCTCTCCAGGGGACTGGTGGGCATCGGCGAGTCCAGCTACTCATCCATCTCTCCCACCATCATCGGAGACCTGTTCACGAATAACAGCCGCACCATGATGCTGTCTGTCTTCTACCTGGCCATCCCTCTAGGAAGGTGAGAGCCAGACAGGTCCTGTCCAATTGAAGCAGACAGTGGTAAACAACAAGGACGGGGGGATGTTTGCATGGATGTATTGTACACGAACATGTCCAACTACTGCTCTTCAAACGCTAAATCCAGACATGCAAAGGAATGAGCGGCATTAGTAAAGATAATTGAAATAATCCTCACGTCGGGAAGGTCATGCTTTCTACTCTCTGGCTCTTTATTCAGCGTCAGCCACACAAAGAGCTCAGTCCCACTGCAGAAAGAATAGTGGAAAAATCACAATTGGCTGTGTCGACCTTAAAAGGAGGGTGGGAGCCTTTTCGGAGATGTGGGAATAGGAGGCATTATTCAGACTAAATCTCCAGCCTTTTCAGTTCATTCAATCCGAAAAAGGGCCACAGGGAGTAAACAAACAAAGCCAAGTAATAAAAGATGAATGTACCCGTGGATGCAGTGCTGGAGCCACTTGAGGTTTATTGTTATATACAGTGCCTAATAGCATGAACCTGAGCCAGTTACTGCATGCAAAATCACACAAAAGGAGAAGCAAAGGCAAAGTGAAATGTGCTGCAACACCATAGTGTTATGTTGAATGTATGTAATTATTTACATGTCTCCTAAATGAGCCATTGCAGCGCTTCTTACAATGGTGAATGGTTATGTAACTAGTGTACTAAGCCGTGTGTTTATTTGGACACAAATAAGCAAAGGAAAAGGCAAAGCACCCTCCGAGTGCTTGTGTTTTGACCTGCCAAAATGTTTAGGTCAGAGTAAACTGCCCGGCAACACAGACAATAGAAGGTGAAAGAGTGGGTCTCAGTAAAAGTGCAGTCAAACATCCTATCCATCCTCCCAGTAGTTTTCTAAACTGAGGTTGTTATGACCATCTCCAGGAAATGACCTCAGGAATTAGAGCAGATTCACAGGAAATGGATTCCCCTGCTCTTGTATTTTTCCTCCATAATTCTGAACCACGGTCCACCGAGAGGGTGCTGGGTGATGCCAGTGTTTGATGTGAGCATATTTTGTTACACTTAAGTTTTATTGTTGGTGTTGAACTTTCCAAACACTCTCTGGGTGGACGCTGATAAGATTAGCCGTTAGTCACTCACTGGAAATATCATATGCTGTCTGAGCCTGTTTCTACTGCCATGTTATTTTTGGAGAACTAATCATGGAGGCACAAACGTACACCGCTTCCCTCTTAACGCTGTGTGTAAATCCAGTTTAACATGTTTTGGGCCCCTAAGTAGCCAATGCTGACAAGAACTCAATCTCAAGTCCCGTTTGATCGTGACATTTGGGGCAGGAAAGCAGCTATTCTCGAAATCTGCAGAGCTTTTCCTTTTTGAGCTTCACGTAGCTATTTAGGTTGGTGTCTAGTCTTTGGCTGCCTGAAACTTTGCTCCCTCTTAGTCAAATGCATGTTACACAGTTTCATGGGTCACAATTTGTGGTGCACATGCGATATTTTACTGTTCCAAAACATCATTTTGGAGAGGAGCGTTTTCAAAGCATGTAACAACCTCCTGGAAACGCAGAGCAGTGACAACATCTTTCATTTGCCGAAGGAAACTATCCTGAGCCTGACTGATGGGATAATTAGCCTCCCTTTTAACCCCAAACCCAGCATTCATGCCATATTGGTCCAACTGATGATAGACAAGGACTACAATTTAGACATCTACCATATCTGATGTCTTACAGTTAGTTTGATCTGAGCCACAGTCCAAGTCTGGTCCTGATAAGATCTGGTTACTGGTATCTCATATAATGGCCCTACAAAAAAGGGCCATTCACAAGAAAGTGCTTGTGCTGATCATTGACAGATATCACTGAAGAACCAGCTCTTTATTGACTCATGCACAACTGTCTTGAACATAACATCCACATACACAGCTTTCAGTGTATGTATGCCACTCATACCTTCTATCTAGTTTACTATTTAAATCCTTTTCATCCTTTGAATACCGATGTTATCTCGGATCTTCTCCCTTCAAGTGTTTCACTGCCGTTTCTCTTTGTGGCACAAGAAAACAGCCTGTAACTCAGCTAAAATGCTGTGAAATTCAATTACACTGTGACAACACACACACACACACACAGCCTTGGAGGCGGACGACCATGTTAGTACTGCACTTGGTTGCCTTCCCAGGCTGTAACTTTGCACCTGCATTTTCTGACTACATGGACACATCATATCCACAAATAGCCAAAATTTGCTCCCGGTGCTGTGATCAGTGACACTGGCATAAGCTCTGCTATGTGTCAAGTATCCAAACACTCAATGCAGCTTTAATCAGACTACAAACAGGATATGTAGAGCGTAGGTAGACTCGGTTTACCCAGGACAATGACTCGTATACTGTCTATATAGTGTTGTTCAATCATATACAGTATGTTTTGTGTTGCTAATATGCAGGCTTTGTGTCTCTGCAGTGGGTTGGGTTACATCCTGGGATCCAGTGCCAAGGTAGCTGCAGGAGACTGGCATTGGTCACTGAGGGTAAGTACAAATCAAATCCACATCATTCTCCACCACCACATACACTACATTATACACACACATATATATATATACACTGTATATACACAAACATGCTGACAGAGACAGACAGAGTCCCCCCTGCTGAGAGTGGGTCTGGGGTCAGTGGTGGAAGAAGCACCAGGGGACATGTATTGCTGCACAGGCCCTGACATTGCAAGGAGGTGACAGAGATAAAGGTTAAAAAATCCTTACACAACAGTGTCCACATCACCGTCCACTCAGCTGCCAGTGTTGTGCAGAACTATTTCCTGAAAATCTGTCTAAAGACTGATTCTTAAAAATCTCTCAGCATCTTCTGAGATTTCAATTTTAATTTAAAACAAGGGTGTCCAGGGTGCAATTCAACATAAAAACATTAAGTGGCGGCTGTATTATCTGTATTATCTGCTGTATTATCCTTTCTCAGTTGCTGTAAACACATTTATCTTTTATCATCAGTCATGCGTAGTAAAACATCAGTGTCTGCTTCACTGAAATAACAATGTGTCAGTGATTTTTTTCACTGTAGGAAGTAAATGAAACTGAACTGAACAGAATTTCTTTGTTCTTCGTCACTCCTGGGGAAAAGTTACGACAGGGAAATGCAGGCCCTTTCTTAGTATACTGTACTAAATGCAAATTCTAGGTACTTTTACAGTAGGAGTTGATGTTACATCAGATTATACAGAAGCAGTCACACAACAGTAAGTACCAGCTCAATGTAACAGCAGAAGTTGGAACAATGGACAGGAACATTTTGACATTTGTGCCCATGTTTGCACTTCTCAATTTATTTATAGAAAACTAAAGTCAGTGGGTTCAAATTAATTTGGGATCATTACCTGGAACCGTCTGGTAATCCAGTATTGTATTGTTGCAATATTGACCTCTGGCCTCAACTCCAAAGAAAAAAATAATAAATGTACTGAGATGTTCTTCTACCCCCAGAGATAAATACTGTGATGATGGACTGTTACTGCTGTAGTTGCAGTCATAGATGCAGGCGTTAAATCAGGGCCATAAATCACTGTTGTCATGGGACTTTACTGGGATTCTACTGAGAGGCTGAGAGTAAACACTTTGAGGTCAACAGCTCTAGAAGACATACCACTCATAATGGAGAGGACCAATGAATACTCTAACAGGACTACTATAGGAACCTCTGACCTAAGGGTCAGCTTTTACAATTATTACAACTTATTATGACCCGACTCTTCTTATGAACCGAGTGACATTTAAAGGAAGGCGTTAAACATTCTTTTAGCATGTGGTGGTGGAAGAGATTCCTGGGCATGGCAGCTCACTGGAAGCAGGAAATCCATTTTGTCTTGATTCTTTGGAACAGAATTTGAAAAAAAACAACCAAAGAGCAGGGCAGCTTGTTCCACAGCAGCCACAATGACATTCCAATAAAACAATTCAAACACCAATTAATCACCGGTGTGGCATGCAGAGGAAAACAAATACAGAAACATGAAACAGGTTCTTGTGCAGCAGTTTCCTGCTTTAAGGATAAAAAACCTCACAGCGCTTCCGTTTGTTTTTGCACTATGAATTCCTGCTACCTTCCTGAAAATGTGGCCGATAAGGGGGAGATACATAGAAAGGCAGAGCAGGAGAAGGCAGCAACTCATTTGTTTGATTGCCAGTCACCCATGAAGGAAGTATCTAATGGTCCTCATGGGAGCCAAAGTCAAAGGTCAGAGGCTCGTAGTGTCTCGCTGAATAACAACGCACGGACTTGGGTGCAGACGTCGCACGTAATGTTTTATTTTCCTCTTCAAAGAACTGCCTTTACACTGTCTCCATTTGAAAGCACATTACTCGCTTGATTAAGATGCTCGACATGTGGAGAAGAAGATTGGAGAGAAGACACAATACAAGGAAGGAAATGATCAGTGTCGGTGCAGCCCTCACACCAGTGAGGCTATAACCACGGTGCTGAGCTGCATTATCAGCTGCGTTATGAGCCACATCGAACAATTACTCCCCGAGCGAAAAAAAACCCTCACACGCATATACACCCACACACAACCGAGTTTCACATTAACACAGTGCTTGTACATATACATGGGATTCCATTGGCCACACATGAATAATATGATTTCTCCCCAGACAGATGAAATTGTTTTGTTTTTTTTAGTGAGCACTTTGCATTGCTCACACAAATGCTCTCCCACACATCCCACCCTGCCTTTTGTCTTTGTCTCCCCCACAGAGACACACACACACACATGAACATGCACTAACATGCATCCACATAACCCACAAACGAAAAGATGATAGCAGATGGGCACTTGTGAGGTTTTCACCTTGGTGCGGTGGAGCTCCCAAAGCAGCTCTCAAAGCCAAACAGCTCTTTTTGAGTGTTATACACATAGACAAGCCCACACACACACACACACACACACACACACACAGTGCCAACAGCGCGAGTAGGGGGGAATGTTCTTAGCTCCACAGGGCTTGTATAGTATGTCAGGCGTGGTTGTCCATTCAGATTATAAACACACTGTTCTTTGTCCAGTGGTTCACATCTGTTCCCTCAGAACCACTCCCAGGTCTGACCCAGTGTTGATGTCCAGCCTTATACATCCTTCTTGTCCCCGTAGGTATCCCCACTATTAGGGATCACGGCAGGAACTTTGATCCTGCTCTTCGTGCCTGAGCCGAAGCGAGGCAGTGCTGATCAGATGGGAGGACGCATCAAGCACCGCACCTCCTGGCTCTGTGACATGAAGGCACTTGCCAAGAAGTAAGGCTTCAGGGGAAACACTGGGTTTTGGGAGAGGGACCTATTGGGGATCTTAGCTGATGGGGGATCATTATATTCTCTAAAATCATCGAGGAGCAACCAGTTCACTAGCAGATCTCATAGAGCCGGGCCACAGTTTGATGCTGTTTGGTCATTTCATAACCACAAGCTGTAAGAAAATTGTAATGTTTCATCGTCTAAATACATAGATCATAGAAATTCAACCAGAGCCTCTAAATACCAACATACACAGCTATAGTAGTTATTAGAGGACTGGAATGTCATCAAGTACATATTGGACAATCATTCACTGTTGACCCACTTTATTATAAGACCTGTGTGCTGTGTTCCTTTAAAAAAAATGTTATTAACTCTATATAAAGCCATGCAGGTTTATTGCGACTTTTTAAGGAGACAAACTACATACAGTATTCAGTCTCTTCGTAGTGGCACTTTCTCCTATGAAAAGTGTTAGTGTGTTATTTTGCTCACATGTTATTTTAGCTGCTTTAATCCTCTTTTTAATTAGCTTGTCTTTGAATGCAATGTTACGTGGGGAATAATAGTTTTTTTTACTTGTCTCTTCTAAGCCAGTGTAATCACGTATTTGAATTTTGGGTGTGACTCTGTGTGTGTGTTTCTTTTGTGTCTATAGTCGGAGCTATGTGTTCTCCTCCTTGGCATCATCAGCGGTGTCCTTTGCCACAGGTGCGTTTGGCATGTGGATCCCTGTATACCTGGCTCGAGCCCAGGTGGTGCAGAAGACGGCCGAGCCGTGCACAAAAGAGATCTGCAGTAGCACGGACAGGTGAGAGGTCGACGACTGAGCACAGACTTTGAAGTCTCGGCTGCCTCTGTTTGACTTGTGAAATCTGAAAGCATACTTTGCAAAGCGCATGTAAAAGGGTGGATGACCTGGGTTTCGGTGGCTCTATGGCATTAGAAATATACTCTGTGTTGCACCATCTTTGTTGCATTTATGAAATGAAATAACAGGTTTGTCCTCTCTGCTCTGCCCTGCCATCCAGTCTCATCTTTGGGGCGATCACCTGTGTGACCGGGCTGTTAGGTGTGGTGATCGGGGCGGCTACCACGCGCCTGTGTCGCCAGAAGACTGAACGAGCCGACCCGCTGGTGTGTGCGGTCAGCATGCTGGGCTCAGCCATTTTCATCTGCCTCATCTTTGTGGTGGCTAAGAAGAGCATCGAAGGAGCTTACGTAAGGCTCTTTTTTCCTGTTGTGCATATAATTGTGTGTGGGAGAAGTTTCTTCACCTACCACTTAGCTTCCATCATACACATTCACATGTAGGCAAAAGGGGTTCACTGGAAACTAATGTCACTTAGGCACCAAAGACTTGTTTGCGGTGTCTTGTACATACCAAAAACTGGTCCACCAGTAATCCCTGATGCTGAAGACATCTAATGTCTCTCATTTGTGCATAATGCCACTATTGCAATATTGCTATAACAGCTGGCGACGACATGTGTTAGATATGGGATTGGGCCTTAATCCAATTTTATTTTCTTCTTTGAGGAATTAACAGGCCTCTGTAGGAAAATGTCCACCCGACAAAGAGTGATATTAGCACATAATTATGGGTAAGCCTCAGGGACTGAGAATTAAAACAGAAAGTCTGTTAACAAGAGAAAGCTTCGTAAATTCTCCCCAGGGTGGTGTTAATTTTGGAATCGCAGTGCCACTTGCTTTCACACCTGGAGGTGTAATGACTAGTTTAATTGCAGGTTAGACTTGTGAGGTGGCCTCACAAGTTGCTGCAGGTAGCTAAGGCTCTGAACCAAATCTGGCCAAAAGTCAGGAGTGTACATAGAAACCCGAGTGTCCCGTTGCCCTGTGAAACCGGAAAGGGTGCAACATTACAGTCACTGCCCTGAAACAATGCACTCGGAGCTGTTGGACTGACCAAGCACACTCTCTCTCTTATCAGAGACAAAGCATAGGAACTGACGCTCAACAAGTTGGGCGATGATGGAAAGCTGCAAAAGATGGGATAATATTTTCCATGCGTGCAAGAGAACATAACACACCGGCTTCCATATCCTAAAAAATGTGACCTTGGCTGACACTGGCGAGTCTGATCAGTGCAGGATTTCTGCTACAGTGTGCTGTATGTGAGGCGTTCCTATGAATGTCAGTTTAATACAGTTAAGTAATTCAACAAAGTCACTTCTAAGTCATTACTGGCATAAATAATGATTTTGACTTAACAAATTAAAATTTACACAAGCTTCCGGTGGGTCAAAGGTTCACATTAATCAAGTGTTTAACAGCGGTATGACTCAGCCAATTAGCTGCGAGGTGTGGAAGTAATCATTATAATTACATCATGAGCATATCTGTCCAGTCCAATTTATTAAGATACCGTGTGATAGAGACATGCATCACCTTTTTGCTGATGTAGTCAAGCGACACTGGAGGTAGCAATACAAATGGTTGCTGTTAAAGGTTTTATATCAGACTCAGATTTTTCTCTCAGATTGGAAAGTACCAGTGCACAGTACCACTTGTACACTCAGGTTTCATGGCAAAGAGCTGACAGTGGTGTTATACTATAAGGCGCGATGTGGTTGTTTCCGCCCGTGCTGCTCGGAGCGAGCCCAATTGACCCTCTTGCAGCTGTTGTCTCGTCAACATGCAATCAAGTCAGGCGAGGCCCGGGCTTCTCTCGCTTCTCAGAGGCAACGTGTCGGTCACGGTGTCTGGTTCACAACTCTCCGAACATCCTCACTGTCACGCTCTTTCTATAATCCTCTGTACTGTACTATACTGTAGATCTGGCACACTGGCACAAGTGTTATTCCCCGAGCAGGAAACACACACTCACACACACACACACATGTCATGTGGCCATGTTAAACCGTGCCAGAAGAAACTGGTCAATGCAGATACATGACATTCCACTGCAACAAAATCCCTCTGGGACTGTTTTTGAGAAAGTGGCCAAATAGCATCCAGCGTACATATAGTAGCCTACATGCACATAAAGTATGTCAACAGCACAATCTCATTTAAAGTGAGAATTATCTGCCCCGCCCCAAGCAGAAGTGGGACATAAATTCAGATCTCACAGCTGGATCTAAATGCAGAGAGTGTTAAGATATTTCCACACTGAAGATACAGCTTTGACAAGAATAAACAACACAATCCGTGTCATCCTGTGGTGTTTTTCAGCTCTTTCAGCTCCAGCGAAATACTCGGCTCGATGTGACCAAAATGAAGGCCTGCTCATCCACATATAATTGGGCCACAGCATAATAACATGTTTGTAAACCACCACAGCCAAAGCACTTTTATTCAGCAGTGGATTCCCACACACAGGAGAAATATCTGCAACCTCCTCTTTTGGCTCTGTGTCTGGTTTGTCGTCTTTTGTGCACACGGAATCAGCTTTTCTTAAATCAGCACCATTAAATGTGCATTTTCTTCTGCTTTGTGTAGGTTTGCATCTTTATAGGAGAGACGCTGCTTTTCCTCAACTGGGCAATAACGGCAGATATTTTAATGGTAAGTACAGAGATAGGATACTATTTGCTTGATCAAGGGAAATCCCTGCAACAGGCTGATGTATAAGACTGAATAACTGATCTAGTTCAAGGTAGTTTTGACTTGTGACCTGTGTGATTGGACTCTTTAGGTTAGACTCTTTACAGTTTGGGTGAATCTGATAATTACTGTCTTTATAGATTAATTTAACTACCTTAAGCTACCTAACAGGAGCTAAAGTGAGCCAAGAGAGGTCAGGTGCACTTTACCAATTACCTCCTTAATTTTTAAATTGGTTTGGAAACGTTGGTGAATATGTCAAAATCAAGATATTCTGATTTATTCTGTCTGGGTTGTCTCGACCCAGAGACGTGGCCTCTGTGCTACATAGTTGATGAGTGTAGAAGTTGTTTAAACATGAGTCATTCTACCTTTCTGTCTTCATCGCCTCACAGACATTGTCATGTATTTATCACCCACCCTCTGTTTCTTTCTGTCCCCCGCGCAGTTTGTTGTTATTCCCACACGGAGAGCGACAGCCGTCGCCTTTCAGAGTTTCACCTCACATCTCCTGGGTGACGCAGGGAGCCCGTACCTGATAGGCCTGGTAAGACTCTCCCAGAGGCAGCTACAGTATGTGTCGTGATCAGGGTGTGTAGGGGATTTACCCCAGGTCAGATATCCCAGCTGGAATGCACTGCTGCGGCATATCTTCTGTATGAGTATGTCGTTAATATACAAACACACGCATGCAGATACCAGTGCAGCTCTGGCTTTATATGTATAAGTGGGCCAGTGCAAAGTGAGACACAAGAGGAGATTTTAGCACATGTCTCAGGAGAGTTGTGATTTCACCACTTTTCAGGCTGTCAGTGGCATTTTCCAGTAAATCCCATGGTTCTCAGGATGAATTGGTGTTACTGATTGGATTGGAGAGTAGACAGTGTGTCTAGGTAGGACTCTCAAGGTCACAGCCAAACCCCCCTGCCCTTCCCTTCCCTTTCAAACTGCCTGCATATGCCCATCAAGTAGTATCCAGGACGTCAGAATGCAAATGCTGCTCTCTGCTCAGTGGAGCGTGAAACAGGATTCACCTCTGTCAAGCTGCATTCTTATCGTTCCAAAGAGTGAACGTCTGTGCAGTTAAATAGTAACTGCACGGAGGTAAACATTGTGTGTGGCATTTTTGAGCACAAAGAAAGACAGGGGGGAAAGTGTGTCACACAACACACAAACATACACTGGCGGGAGCAACAATACAGCGATAGATCATAGCGCAATCTATCCTAATGTGACTATTTCTGTCGGCATTTATGATTTGGTTTTTGTAAGGTGTTTACATGGTGTGTTATTGTCATGCCGCTGACTCACAGCCGAGGTCATGTTAACAAAGGCGGTGGAAGTCTTTTATTAGTGAATCAAACCGATGTGTGTTGAGCTACATTCCCCTCATTGAATGGAAAAGTTAAACTGTTGTTGTCTCCTTGAACTTTCAAGTTCTTCAAACAACTGAACAAAAATAATGTATGGTCTGGAAATCAGACGCAAAGGCTGAAACAAAACTTCAGTATAGAGCGGTATGTATTTTTGGTGTTTCCATTAGGAATAATACCAAAATAACTGGCCCCAACCGTTCCATTGTTTGGTAGCCTTCCCTTGGGGTACCACAGCAAAATGATGCAGCACGGCGACAACAGACAGCTGATTGGGCAACAAAAAAACTTCACTCCCTTGCAATTGGTGTAAATATACAATGATATTAGTCTATTCTCATACAAAGCTTAACAGCCACAAACAGAGCAGGAAAAAAAGAGCGGCTGGATGTTCTCCACTGTTGTCTTTTGTGTTGTTGTCTATTGTGTTGCGTTGGATGTTGCCGTTTGTTGTCATTAGAGATGCAGCACCTTGAAAAGCTGTCTGACTGCGTCACTGCAATTCTGCTTCAGCAAATATTTAGATTAGTGATTAAAAATTTGTCTACAAAAAAATTACAATTTTAATAATAGATTATTTAGTTTATAAGTTGTAAAGCAGGTATGCCACACATTTACACAGTTTACTTCCTCTCATTGTAAATTGGCACTTTATAATCTTATGGCCATTTTTATAATTTCCTGACGTGTTATATAAAGTGAATCAAAAATTAAACTAATCCAACAAAACTAATCAGATTAATCTCCCAATTAAAACAACCGTATAAAGAGTAGTTTCAACCTGACAACATTCATTGAAGGTGGAGTATAATTTGAACTGCTTTGGTCATACTTAACATAACAAATATCTGCATTCCAAATGTCAGATCAATGCAGTCTTCAAGCAAACACACAAAGACACTGTCCACCAGGATTAGCCAGACTTTGCACCACAGCCTCTGTGGTCTTCTCCATCCAGCCTCGAGGGTCACGACTCTCCTCTGAGTAACACAGTTGAAATTGTCGGGGGGTGTTTCTCACTCCTCCACAAAACCTTGACCAAGGAAGCACAGAACGCTCCAAGTGCGTCACCACTCGCTGCCTCAGTTCCTGAGCTGAGGTTTAGCGTGCGAGTGTGATGGGCCTGTCGTGACGCACGGCATGCATGTGCCGATATGGCACAAACTCCTTTGAATGAGTGAAGTGCTGCATCTCACGGAAAACAGAGTGGTCCTTATTGCTAAGCAACCACAGGAGACAGTGAGCTTTTGGTTTCCTATTTGGTTTGTGCACCAAACAGACCAGCAGATGATGTGATCAGTGCTGCAAACCAATGTGGTGTTTCCGGCGCACCATAGTTGCTTTTTGTGGGGAGACGTGGTGCCATCGTGCCACACATTAACCACTTCCATGGGTTGAGAGAAAGTGCTCAAGTGCATGTGAAATTCTCCGCTCTGAGCTTGAGCCGCAATCCGACTCTATCAGCACGTAACACCGAGGCAATTCCCCGACAAGCCCATAATGGACTCCTCCTATACATCATGGGCAGGACATGGCCACAGGCAGAGTGGGTGGCGGGGGAGCGCCTGGAACAATCTCCCAAGAAATTCCACCTGGATAATTAGATTTAGCAGCAGTTCACGATGTATTTTTAGCTAAACTGTTCTATGCAACTTGCAGGTAATTTTCTGTACCTGATGAAACAGCTTCAGCGCTGGCCACACACGCAGCTGCTGGACATTCTCCAGACTGTCACACACAGAAAGAAAAATCATCAGAAATGGAAAAAATTGACAGTGGAAGAACACTGTTCCACGATTACATAGATAAACAAAAATTTTTAGCGCATTTTCCCTCCTCTCTAATGACTCCAATGACTTCATCTAATACGAATTGTCCGTGTGTCCACTGATATTGATAGGTTGTAGAATGTTCTGAAGGATTTAACAGCTAAAACGATTAATCAGTCGACCTCCACGTGCACACACACACACAACATCCTCTTATCAGCAGTTCTCCAGTTCTTCCCCTAAATAACCTCATTCCCCGTGACACTAACATTCAATCAATGCGCTATGAACTACGGCCGCTCAGGCTCTCGCTCTCACACAGGCGAGAATCTCCATCTCGTTCCTGCCGTGCATACCTCCACACAATCTGTTCTAGGCAGCCTCTCCTCTCCATCCATGTTTGAGAGCTGCCCCATGAGTGGGAGGCAGAAATGATCACATCACACCCACGATTCTCCAGCTGGTGTTTTCCTCAGCGCCACACATGACAGACTGAACACCAGAGCTACAGAAGCCCTCAACAGCAACATGAGCTATTAGCTGCAAAGTCCTGCCACACATTAAAAAAAAAAAAAAAGTCCATCATCTCACTGTGTGTCCCTTTTTCTGTAACTACGCTGAAACACAGTCTGGTACAAAGATTTGGTATGACAACAGGACAACGTGGAAGAAACTGAACGGTTTGATTGTGTGTCCAAATAATTTAACACTTTTCGAAAAATGTTGAGGTACATTGATACAAAACAGGTGTTCTTAATGTGAGTATGTGTCCAACATGTCATGCTGTGTGCCAGTGTTTATTTACAGAACATTTGGTGGATGAATCATTTTACTCAAGTTTCTCTTCTCCTGTCTGGTGTGTGCGTGTGTGTGTGTGATTTTTGGTGGCGTGTCATGGTGCAGATCTCCGACGGCCTCCAGCAGAGATATGCAACGTCAGCACTGTGGCAGTTCCTCAGTTTGGGTTATGCCCTCATGCTCTGCCCCTTTATCATCGTCCTGGGGGGCATGTTTTTCCTGGCCACTGCCCTGTTTTTCCTGGACGACAGAGAGAAGGCCGAGAAACAGTAAGTGACTCACGCATTGTTTTTCGACAACGACGCGTTATTTAAGTTATTATTTTGTCATTCATTCTTTAAATATTTAACCTTCGCTTGACTTATGTTACTTCCACTAACATTCTGAGTAAGAGCTCAGAAAATCCAAACCGCCTCACATGCTGCAGAAGCAGCAACAATATTGATTATATTCTGAGTGCCGTGCAGACTCAAAGAGGTTAGAGACTGGATCTGGACACTGCTGGTGCTCTTTTTAGCCCGATGCAGGGATGTGACATGTGTCAGACTCAAGCCGCCCAGTGATGCCAACAACGGTGCCAGCCCTGCAAGATTCAGAAAGGCCCTCCAGCCAATAAAAATGTCCCAGTCAGCTAAAAGTGCTCCAGAGCTGACACAAGCTGTTCTTGCCATTCATTTGTTTAAGTGTGCTTGGACTTTAACTAGCTGCCGCCTCCTCACTCATTTGTGCATTTTTTTCACCTAGACGTGAATGCAAATGGCCTGGCAGCTGACGAGTCATGACCTTAAAAGGCTAAAACAAACTCACGCATCCTCTTTCGGACGCGAGACATGACTCCTTGTTTCTTCCAGACTATTTTTTCCGACTATTTTATCACGTTGACTCGCTCCCCTGGTGCCAGCGCTCTCAGAAATGACTTCCTTCCTGTTGAAGATGAGGGACATTTTTAGACAGGATGGCAGTCTGATGTCTGACGTCTGTCTACAGTCGCTTTTTCTTCACTGGTTGTTCCCACGATTAAATCCCTCCCTTGAAGAGAGACGGGGGAGATTTCTGTATAAATTAACCAAAGGTTAAGAGCTAATGTGTAATCACGGAAACGATGACATTTTGTTTTTCTGTTGAAAACTTGAGGAGGAGGGTACTTATTATTATTATTATTTTTATGTGAGGTTCAGTGTAATATTAAAAGGGTTCTTTGCAAATGCACATATCCACGTCTGCTATTTAGATGCATTCATGTGATTTATGTTGGACACCTTCAAAGGAAAAAATTAGAGAAGTGCACCAACTAAAAGAAAAGTCACACTCCGGCCTTAGTGCCAGTAATAGATACTGGTTTGTGGTTAAATATGTGGTTCAAACTACTTGTCCACATCATTGCACATGTGTGGGCAGATGGCACAAGTTCACTCCAACTATATCTAACCACAGACCCCCCGACTTTCACACCACACGCTGTAGGGCAAAGCTAATGGAGCGGCAGATGTTTAACAACCTCTATATGAAACAGACACACACAGAGAGTCACTGTGAGGTCATTCCTGTGATATTTCCACAAAATGTTCTCCCCATCAGAGATGTCTAAAGGTCAAATTCTTGAAAGCATACACACTACACTTCAAAGAAGTATGGATTTATCTGGTAGTTTCATCAATAAAATGCAAAAGAAAACTGTGAAAAATAGAGATCTGTGTTTCCGAAACCTCAAAGTGATGACGTCTTAGAATGTCGAGTTTTGTACAGAAACCAAAATATTTTTTAGATGGAAAAAAAAGGTAGAAATTCATTTAGTATGATATGTAATGATTTTAAACTATAACTCACAGCTCTGTTAATCATTAACCAGTATTTTACAGACTAATTTGTACGAATAACTATATATCAACTATATTAAGATAGTGAATTAACTGTTATACATGTTAATAAATTGCCTTATTAGTAAGTGATGCCAACCATTTTCATAAAATTCCGTCAGATATTGATCATCAAGTAAACCTAACATAGAAAAAGGCTTGTGTTGAACTTCACCTGCAGCCTTGACGGGTTAATCATATACCAGGAGGTTGGTTAACGTTCACATATAATGTATATACACAGCAATCATACGGCTGCATACCTCACATAGTCTTTCAAGGGCCTCTGTACAGAAATGTACAGAGTTGTACAAAACATGCCAATGAAGGGAGAAAAAAAATAACTGTAATTTGAACAAGAGCAGCTCTTATGCAACCAGCTGCAAACAGCACCTCAGGGACCAAGACTGGTGACAGCATCCACAACTTTGCACAACGAGGGTTGTTCCATGATTGTGCTATATATAGAATCCCTTTACACTATAAAGCACTGGTTTATCCCGACTTTACAGAGCCGCAGCAGCCTCCTTCTGAGTGTATCCTCAGATACTCAGCTCTATTTATAAAAAGGCACAAAGTTGAACGAGTTACTCACTGGAGCGCGCTCGTCTATTTCCAGCCCTGAAGAATGCTTTATTATTTCTAGGTTGTCGACTTTATTTGGCCGCAGGGTTGCCATTAATAACTCGAGTTTGGTGCATGTTGCCTCCCCACATTTACACACCACGAAGGGTGAGAGCAGTCTGCCAGGCCAGTGCACTTTGATGGTGCAAAGACCCAGCGAGGGTCAAAGGCACTGGAGTATTATGTGGTTCCTCTACAATATGTGACTTTTTTGTTTGTTTGTCCAATTTCTCAAACGACTCTTCTCTCCTCAGGTTAAGCCAGCTGACACGACCACCGTCCTCAGTCAAGGTATGACCAGGTAAATTTCCTTCTCCCATAAAGAAGCTTTAAAAATAAATGTCAGTGCTTCTCATATTAATTAACATCAGGTGTTAACACAGTTGATAACAAAGACAGGGTCCTCGAACTTTTAAAATGTCTAAAGCATTACCTGGCAGACACAGTGTAAAGCTTCTTTCAGTAGAGATCAGAAAAACAAGATTGATCTGGACTTGGAAGACACTTTGACCAGAGGGCTTTTATCTCAGTGTAATCACTGTGGCTGATAAATATGACGAGACTCAAATGATTGATCAATGATTCATTTCCCATCCTATTGTACTCAGGGAGTGTTGAAGCTTTCTTAAAGTGGTGATTATTTGGCCAACTCTCTGGTGAGCTTATCAGACCTGAGCTGCCTTCCCTCTTTCCTGTCTTTATCAGACATGCACATACACACAGAGTGCTAAATGTCTCCAATTATTAACCAAGGACAAGAAAATACACAATATTGGCAGGACACCAGACAACTGCAGACAGCGGGACAATGGGGAGTCACTGTAGTTGCCGGCAACGACTAAGATTAAACTCTACCTCACTGATTAGAGGGATAAGGAGACTGTTGTGACTTTTGTGTAAAGGTTATCAAGTTTAGCCAAAAGGTCAAGGTTTACCCACTTTCTAAACATATCATTGGTGGATGCTATACTGCTGCCTTTATCATAGCGATCTATCAATCAATCATCTGCCAATACGGCAACTACTGACAGTATCTTTTGCAACATTCATAGGAGATGGTGTTGGATGATATCGGGATCATAAATGAATGAAATGACATTCATTTTACCGCTGCTGGTTCAAAGCCACCGCCCAGTGTTTCCCAGCACATTTTAAAACAACAACAATAACCTTATATAATTTGTTGACTCATGTACTCACATAAGCCAAAAAATTTCCAACACCCATATTTCTATGAATGTCTGTTACATTTGACATTTTGGTTGACTGTCAATGACGTCATTAACCATTTCCGTTGTAACGTCCGGAGCGGAACAAAGCTCTCCCCGTAAACAAGACAGCAAAACAACAATTCTCATGATCCCACTTTTTATTGAGAGACGTCTAGTGGCAGAAATGACATAGCGTGGGATTATAATAATGAACTGTAGTTCTAAACACTGACTTCTTGTAGCTGTTTCGCCACATAAGATACAATAAAATAAATGATAAATCTAGACACGAGTCCGCATTAAAACACTGCATTATAGTTTATGTTATCACTGTGAGCACCATATTTAAAACATAAAATACTGTAGTGTTTATTCCCATTGTCATAATGACATTAACATTCTCAGCTAAGGACAGGAGACATGAATGACTCGCACACATCTCAGGTTTCTGTGACAGTTCATCAGTTCTCTGTCACACTAAAACATTTTTATCTCTGTTCTGTTAAAAGCAGCTAATTATAGATCATCACAGTTTCACTATAGGTCAGAGCTGGATTTTCTAATGAACTGATTATTTCTATTCTCTCGGGTGACCAACTTTCAACTGATCTGTTTGCGAGGATAATTCAATCAGTTACAAGCAACATTCCCCCCCCCCGTTTGGCCTAAGATCAATACAGTTCACAGTTCACTCTCTCGTGACAGTCTTTATAATCAATGACCGCTGATCCCAGAGGAACAACATGTGGCTGTAAGACTTAATTAAAAGAGGAAAAGGACCGAGTTCCAAGAGAAGAGATTGTCGACAGCTGTAGCAAACATTTCGCAGAGGGGAAAACACAGGTATATTCTCTCAAGTCAAACTGGTGGGGAAGCAGAGGCAAACAAAAAGGGAAGCTTTATAGGCTGTGAGGGAGGGGTGAGCTAACGAGACACAGGTGAAAACAATGAGCAACAGGTGTAGGTAATCAAGGAAAAACACCAGCACACAGACAAACAAGAACAAAATGCTACACATGAAGAGAGAAGCTAACACTAGACAACACGCACAACGTAAAAACACTTCAAAATAACACCAGTCATGCACATTTTAAAGCTAAAAAATTCTAATCCAAACATGCAAGACCAGAAAGTCCTAGGGTTCTTTAAAGGGGCAGATCATGACACTGAATAAACTACAGAAAAATATTGTTTTCTGACGTGTGTCAGAAGAGGTGAAGAGGAATTAAGAGGAGGAGAGAAAATACGGCTTAATAAATGATGAGGAGAAGCAGTGACTGCTTTTAATGCAAGCTATTAATCTCCGCTGATCCCACTTGAGATGACATTTGCTACGATCCATTTAACTTCTTCTGCACAGGAAGGCAGCCTCTGCTGGCCAGAGTCACTGAATGAATGTAGAGCGAGAGGACATCCCTAATCTGGGGACTGTCAAAAGATCAGCGGGAGATCTGAGAGCAGAGTTTCATACTCATTTACTCAAAAACCACAAGCCTCTAATTCTCAGGAAAGGAAAATTTATGTCGCGGCACAATTCTGTTTTGGTCACCGCAGACCAAACCTTAACTGTTAAGCTGTTTGTTCAGCTGCAGGCACATACTTTCCTTCTTTGTGCTCTTATCATTCAACAAAGGCTCAGAGTCCTCAGTCAGCAATGTTCTGTGGGTTCTCGATGCCGAGTATAGGGCAGTAACCACAAACCACACACACATACACACATACACACACACACACGTGCATTCTGCCTCTAATGTGAGCCGCACTCGGCTCACAATGCGTTCTGAAAGCCTCTCGACTTTCAGATCTCCTTGTTTCGTAATCAGATAAACAAAACCAAAGCAGAGGTCCCTCTCTCTGTAACACGTCTTTTGTTTAATTTACAGAAACCATTCACTGCTCTGTCCATCTGTCCTTCAACGTAAAGCCAGTTACATTCACCGTCATCCGCAGCCAAAAAATACAATTCAGTCGATTAGATTTTGTCCGTCCGCCAGAACAATCCGATCTCCCCTCTGCTTCATGAAGCCGACAGCCTTCAGTGGGAACAGTGAAGCTGTGAGGAGGAGGCAGCTCAATCTTACACTTAATCTTAAACATTTACAGCTTTCAGTTCAAATAACTTTGAATTTTTTCCATGAGAAGCCTCATTTGTGCATCATTGTTCATTATCTCATGATTTCGAGTTGACATCAGCAACAGACACAAACTGAGGAAAACGGTTAAACCCTGCGTCTTTAGTACCGAAACACGTCGTTTTGTAAAATCCACTAATCCTCCTGTTGAGGCTAATTAGCCATGTTTGTATGACAGTGGAGCACATTCATGTGTCTTTGTATGTCTGCACTGTGTCTCTCGGTGTCTGTAGGGGGGTGCAAGACAAGATTATAACATTGCTCTGCCAAGCTCCCTGCACTAATCCCATTGTAGTGGCAGTGGTAGTAGCTTGTGTAGTGGAGTGTCTTTCTCATCCAGTCTGAACAGATCACAGACATGGCCTGTTTGTGAAAGAATCTCATTTCCAACCGCGGTTTTAAGTTTTAAGTTTCTTTATTGAAGACAGGCACAGCATGTATCAATGAAAATGTAAATATACATTATAGTCAAAGGCTAATTTTCATCTTTTGTCCATGCAGAATTGTGATAGCAGCTTTGATTTTCCAGTTTGTGTTTGGTAAATGACTATTATGGTGTTCCAGGTTTGGGATGCTCAAAAGGAAAATACAGCTTGTCCAAAGACACTTTTCCTAAAGAGAACAGTGTAATTTCCTCTAGAGCCTGCTCTGGTTGACCTGCTTGAGTTCATTTTAATACATTCTTGCAGTGGAAGTGGAGCTAGACCATGAGAAATGTTATTATATCCTAAAACAGAGTCAATGTATTTAACAGTGCCATCCCAGTTTAGCAGCTGATGTTTTGTAGCCTGTAGTTTTTCCCTCAGACGCCACATGTTTCCCACTTTGTGAGATTGTGAGAGTTCATGTGTGGAAAAGGGAAAATGACATGATGGTCATATTAGATGACCCAGGAGCTTTCAACCTCCACGTTAATAACACAATAATGCCCTGTGGTGTCAGACTCTTACTTGCTCATATTCATCTCCTCCTTCTCTTTCTGTCTCCCGCTCAGGTGACAGCCACATGAGCAGCCGCCATCTGAAGGAGCAACTAAACAAACTTAATGAGCACGACGGAGACAGTGGAGATAAATAATTAAAAAAAACAAGTGAGGGCAGCTGATCCACCTCTTTAAAACAACAACAGTGATGTCACCTTCCCTGTTATCCCCACCACACTCATCATCATCATCATCATCATCCTGACTCCTGCTGCTCTTCCTTTCTACACATAGAGCTGTACAGAGGGGGGCGTCTTGCCCCTTCTGGACCCGCCTCTAAATCACAGGAGACACTTGACCAACAGTTGGTTGCTCCTTCTCACTTTCTGTCTGTGAAGATCCATGGAACCTTCTTGGGGGAAGGTTGGGTGGGGGAAAAAAAAAAAAGATCCCCTTCGACTCCTGTCCTGATGCCATACTACTGAATGCTGATCATGAACCTGCCTTGTCTGCCTGCCTGTCTGTCTCTCTGTCTGTCTGTCGGTATGTCTGTCTGTTACATGGGCTGTTGATCTGCACCAAGTGCCGTAGTGTCATTACATTCCTTCAGACTTTGCACTGACCACCAACGACCCTCATGACTTCATCGCTGTTTACGTTTACATGCACAATGTAGTTCAGCTTTTTACATCTAAATTAGTAATTAAGTTTTTTAATGGATCATAACATTTGTTCTGCTGAGGTTTTAAAACTTTAAGTACCTAAAATTCACATTATGGGGCAAGTTCTTAATGTGTGCTGCAGAATTAAGAATTCTCATTTACCCTGTACAGCTTTATTTGTTCAGTATTAACAATATGAACTTCACGCGCAAATGCAGGGTTTACATGACAAATCAGTATTTTATCCAGCAAACTGTCACTGTGCATGTAAATGTAGCCATCAATCAAGAGCCAAAAAAAGTGTTACTGTCTAAAGGTCAGTCAATCAGCCTTAAAAAAAATTGGAGCTATCACATCAACAGCCGTTTCCTTTGACCCTCGTACGTGTTTTCAGATTTATCTTTTAGCACTTAAACTTTGTGTAGACGGTGCCAGAGAACATGACAGAGATCAGATATTTCTGCACATTTTTTTAATTTTGTATTTTCTTCTTTTCTGTTTAATGAAACTGGAAGCTATTGTTTATGATTGTTTCGGACGGAGGACGAAGCAATCTATTTAAATCAGACACTGGATTATATATTTTATCATTTATAATGTATGCTGTATGTTTGTTTGTTTGTTTTTTTCAAAAGTACACAGAATGCTACTCTTGTGGCTTTTAAAGGAGTAATACCTGTGTACATAAGAAGCTATGGGTTTGTTTGGTTTTTTTGCAAACCAACCATTTTTATCCACACTGCCTTATCAGTGAGCTGGGTTTCCCTTGGAAGGGGGGTCACTCACTGATGGTTGGTTTTGAATTTCTGGACACAACACCCTCACAGAGACAGAGTCACTTTAAATAGTGGATTCCAGTCCAGTCAGCGCTGGTTACAATAACAGGCATTGTGAAAAGAAATCTTCCCTCCTCGCGATTGTACATATCCCATTGCACGATGAGTAGAAAAGAAATCTTTGTCAAGCGCTTGGGTACCAGTCATTGGTTTATTAGCGATGGAAATCGCAATCCCAGACAGGAACAGGAAATCCCTTAGCCCCAGGTTTGACTGAAGGCGGCCTCTTATCACTGATAATGGATAAGTAAGGAATCCCCTCTTTGAAAGCAGACCACCATGTCCTCAGATGTCACTGCGGGAGCTGAGTCCCCACTAATTACTGCACCAGGAATTGACGTAGAGAAATAAATGGACACAGTTGACAGAAAATTTGGATTTGATTTTATTACTCTATGCATTAATAACATGATATTACATGTAAATATTATGCAAATTAAATAAGATCCAAGGACAGGGTTTCTGATAGTTTCCTGCTCATTTTAAGCAGTAGGTAGCTCTATTGGAAACTACTTTGATGGATCTTTTTTTTTTTAAGTGTACTACGTGGTGGATACAATTTTACTGAAGTCAAAGGTGTTGAAAGTTGTGTATAAAGGGAAAAAAAGCAGACTTTAAGAAAACACACTAGGAGTAGGAGGAGGAGGTGGAGAGGGATAGGCTGACCTCAGCAGAGGAATAAAGACAGACATCGGGGTGTTTCTTGTAGCATTGATGTGCGAGCATGACTCACTGGCTGTGAGTGGGGTGCTGTGTGGGCTGTGTCCTTGTTGCCAGAGCATTAGCTTTAGTTTCTCTCCAACTGTGTGGAGCTTTCTGAATGTGATTGTGTCCAAGGTGATGTGTTTACACACCTACATCCTCTTAATGAACTAAGCTTCTTACCTTCCTTTTATTGTTTTTACTTTTTCTGTTTTTTTAATGTTACCAAATGAGTTTTTGTAATAACTACAACCGATATATATATATATATATATAGCTATATCATGCAGCAACTTTTAATATATTGTAAATGATGGCTTGGATGCAATGTATTTATTTGTTACATAATGAAGAATAATCTTTAAAGGGAAGTTTTAAGGTTTGAGTATACTACACTTTGTTGTACATCCTTGGGTTTAGAATGTTTAGAAGTGTTTGTTCATCCTTTTGTATCACGATGAACCAACACAATACCTTTCTACAGTCACATCCTGTTTACTGTGATCATAAATTGGACATACGTCACACCTATTTCTCACATAGAACTGCAACGTGATGTTTTTAAGATAACATAATGAGTGTCATTGTTAGGCTGCGATAAGTGGCATTCACTTTTGAAGCTCTTGTATTTTTCTTTTCTTTTCTTTTTTGAAGAAGAACTGAGTGAATCATTTTGCACACTTCACATTCAGGGATTTATTTGAACCATAGGCTAGCATCAAACTTCAAAGCCTCGACCACAGAGGTTTGTCACATCATGCTTAACATCAGAAGAAATGTTGGCTCTGGTCAGATGGGTCACGAATTGTGTTTCACTTTGCCAAATTTATTTGATTTAGCATCAATCCTGTAGGAATTTAAGTCCATTGTATTGATTAATTCTATGTTAATAATCACTGACGTGATGTTGAGAGTATATGCTATTTCTTGTTATACAAGAATTGTTGTATAAATAAACCTATTTCTGATGTTGAACAGAAAACAGAGGTTATTTTTATTTTTTAGAGCAAGTCAGTACAAGAGATGTGTCAGAGAAATCAAAGGATATTATTCTAGAACTGAACTGTGATGCTCCCTCTGGGGGGGTGGATAGAAAATGCACATGTCTGTAAATCAAATAAACATATTTAATCACTTCATACCACACTGCCTCAATTTCTCTTTAGTCTGTCAATCAATCGTTACATCTACAAGACCTTTTTTCCTCATCTAATGGAGGACACTTTCGTCTCTGTGATCATTTCAGATGATGTCGCTATAAACCAGAGACTTTATTGGTTAAAATTCCCACCCATGTGTCATACAACTCTCATGCCCAAAAAACATGTGATGTTATAGATTGAGACCATGGTCTGTGGCTAGATTTCCTTCAGTGTTTAGTCAATTTTGCTTGTTTCAGTGAAGAGGAATAATTGCAGGTTTAGAAATGAAGATGGTGAAATTAGCCGACAGGCTGCCTGCTCCCTATGATTAAACTGAGATAAATACACTATTTTAATTTCATTTTTAAGTTACCAGCGGGGGCACAAATAAATTAAGGCTTAATCAGTTATTCATTGGTTTCCAACAAACCATCATTGTAAATCCAACCCATCACAATCTTTTGTTATTGTGATCTTATTTTTCTATTTAATGAGCAGTGGTTTGTAACTTCTGTATAGTTATGACTTTAGATAGGCAAACTTCATTGTCGGTCTTTTAAATGCACAAAATTCTTTCCATGTTGTTTTGACATTAAATAGTAAATTGTTGCAAATTGGGGTTAAATATATTTGGCACCAACTGTATAAAAATGGTGTTGACTTACATAAAGTTGTGGCTTTGGGCTTTGTTTGAGGTAATGTTTGCCACCATTGTGTGGGCAGACCATTGAATGTTCATGGAAAATACCAACTTAATAATAATTAGTTATTACTTAAGTAGGGTGGGAGATCATTTTCTGGAGCATGTTTTACTGTATAGCTTAAAATCCTTTTCACACCCTGATTGTAACCAATTAACTACCGCATTGTCACAAGAATGAAACATGTCAGTCTTCTGCGGAATGGACAGGCCTGTAAAAACACCATCCAGTCATATTGAACGGCCCAAACAAATGGGTTAGTGATCGTGATTGTGATGCATCAATCAAACCATCATCTGCCCCTCCCTCCCCCCATGTGTATACACCTTTTCATGCACTAATCACGCATGCCCAGATCCTTTGTATCCAGTTGCAGCAGAAAAGGTGCCAACAACCGTTGTTGCTGGCATTCACCATGGCAATGGAGCATATCATCCATGCATCCCGATGGGTGGTGAGAGGTGAAAGGTCTGGGAGTGGTCTTCATCTTCTACCAATCAGGGCATACATGGATGATTTGGCCATTATTACAACTAGGAAACCACCACCAGGAGACTGTTGCAGAAGCTCCAGGAAAACATTAAATGGGCATGAATGGAGTTCGAGCCATCCAAATCACACAGCATTGTTAAAGGCAAGGTAACCAGTGAACAGTTCCGCATTGGCAATCGACAAATCCCCACAGTCCTGGAGAAGCCCATCATGAGCCTCGGACTGTGGTACAATGCAACCCTCAAACACACCAAGCAACTGGAGTAACTTCATAAGGATATGATTGAACGGCCTCAGGAAAATCAACAACACTGCATTGCCCGGGAAGCTGAAGCTCTGGTGCTTTCAATTTGGGTTGCTATCCCGACTTATATGGCCAATGTATGAGGTCTCACTATCTCATGCCAGTCGTTTGGAGAGGCCGGTTACTCACAGGTGAGGAAGTGGCTTGGACTGCCAAGGTGCTTTAGCAGCACTGGGCTCTATGGCAACAGAACCCTTGCACTACCAATTACCAGCCTGGTCGAGGAATTAAATTGTGCCAAAGTGAGGCTGAATATGTGCCTCACAGAATCTCGATTCCGATACCTGGTAGTAATGAGAGGAGTTGCTCCAACCCTTAAAAAAGGCAAGAAATGGACTCAGCTGTGCTGGAGGGGAATTCTGCCCTCTACCACCAAGATGTAGTAGAATCCATCTTGCCATCTTTGTACAGCACCAGCAACTCTCAAGTACATTTTGGTCGGCTGTAAGACCAGCCGCACACAGGGCAGATACAGCTGGTGTCACAATCGGGTGCTCAGGTGCTTAGCAGCCGAACTGGAGCAAGGTCCCCTCAATTTCCAGCTTTTGTCCGGGAGGGGGATAGGCTCAAGGCCAACCCACTCCCTCACTTCCCAATTCTGGCCCATTAGGATTGGGAAATGCTGGTGGATTTGGACCAGAAGCTTTTCTTCCCAACAGAAACAATAACCACCCTGCGACCAGACCTTGACCTTTGGTCCAACTCCTGCCAGCTTCCCTACATCATCGAGCTGACAGTCCCCTGGGAGGATGCAGTCGATTAAGTGTTTGAGTGTGAGAAGCTGCGATACTCCAACTTAGCAGCCGAAGCAGAGGAAAGAGGCTAGAATGTGAAGGTGTGCCCTCCTGAGGGATCTAGGAGTCAGGGGACAGGCCCACAGGAAAATGATCAAAGACCTAGCTGACACTGCTGAGAGGGCCAGCCACTGGATTTGTATCAAAAGGAGAGACGCTACCTGGGCTGCCAAGGGAAAGAACTAACCACAGGACACACGCCCAGGACTGATCAACCTGTGGTGGGCCTGCCTCAGTGGAGGGTGTATTGTGATAAAAGGCCGAAACACCCTGTGATGCTGAGGTACACAACAGACGATGTGTCCTGGTGGTGGTAATGTCAACTTGGCAGTGATCTCCAGTTAAGTGCTGCAGAACATTAAGGATCATAACGCCCAGTCCTTTATTGGAACTTGAAGTGTGTAACTTTGAAATATAAACAAATGACACTCCATTACAGTCAAACCATTGAGTTGACACAGTGCTGATCAAGTCTATCACCTCCACATGACTCTCTCTGTATTTCTCAGTATAGCACTGCACACAGGAAGTGACTTTGTATCATGTCAAGACAAACGGAGGTAACAGCAACACGGTGCTGGTAAAGTGAGACGGCTGCAAACAGGTTGGAGTTTGACTGAAAACACAAAGATGCACCCATGAAAAGTCCCAGAAGTAAAATTCTACTGCTCAGAAACGCCCTGACCAACAGCTTGTCCCTGCTCGCCACAAATGCTCCCTCAATCTGGTCAGGTATTGCTTGACAAGGTCCATTTTCAGGAGAACACAACATAGAAATAATATGTAATATAATAATAATAAACCAGTGGCAGAAAAATAACAACAAAAATTGCTGCTGCTTTATATTTAGCACAAATACAACTTCTAAGAGTATTACTCTCTTCTCATCTTTGCAGAGGCTTACAAAGGCTTGATTAAAATCACAGGGAGTGAGAAAGAGAGAGAGTCTGTGAATGAATTACTGTATTGTTCAAGTGCAGTCAGGCAGGCTTCTGTGAGGCTCTGTTTGTAAAGTAATCTCACAGTCTCCTGAGTGGTTTACAGATTCACCTACACACCACATCTACGACATTTCTGCTGTGGATACGGTGAGAAAATGAAACACTATATTTACCTACGCAGGAAGTAAGGAAGTTATCTGCTAAAGGCCCTCACATCTACGACATGGCAGCTAATAGCACTAATGGACACTGTATATGACAGAGCAGCACAAGCACATGCAGGGAGTAAGTATACACTGCATTTGGACAAAAGAAGACTTGAGATGTAGCCTCTGAGGCCTCTAATTAGGCGGAGCTACATGTTCAACACATACTTGTATCCGACGTGCCCTTGGATTGAAGAGGAGAAGATTATATAGGAGCCAGAGGAAGCTCAAAGTGGAGAATTGGTGTTTGGTGGGTGGCTGACCCACAGAAACTCCCACCCTTTTCCACAGTTGAACCAATATGTACCCCAAAGTCAAACGCTGCAATCTCAAAGTCAACACACCTAGTCATGCAGCGGGCAGGAAACACTGGGGCGTAGACAGGAAAAGGGGAGCCATTCTAGTCAGCGCTGGAATTTCCATTTGCACTTAGACGCACAGAGGACAAACTCTGTGAAACACGCTGGGTAAATTCAGGTTGAAAAATAGCCACCGGTGAATGTGGAGCTTCAAAATGTCAGCCTGTCTGGGGTTTAAAAGTGCACATTATACCACACATATTCAATCACAGTGCCCTGTTGTTTGTAAAAGTACTCATTTGTCCATGAAGCATAAAGTCAGCTTTCAGTTCAAGCAGAAGCATACCTTTGATTTGTAATGCTTTCAGAAGTAAAGCAAATGTTATACTTGCAAAATGCAACGTTATTCTTGAATGTTGTAATGTTTTTACCTGGACATATTGAATGTTTGAGCTTTTTAAAAGATTACCATGGTGTCTGACTCCTACTATTCACAGAAAGGGTCAGTTCAGTTCAAATATTTCAAGATGATAAGATGGGTCTACTTGTGCAGTTTAGAAAACTTTATGTCCCACAATTTCACTCTTTGTAAAAGGCGTACAATAAATTCTTATTGAATTATGAGAGGTATTTAAAAATAGGAGGGCAAGGGGATGGATAATTTTACATAATCGTACACATTCCAAGAAACAAATAAGGACGCCTCCAGAGTGTGTTTGTGTGTGCGTGCAGAGAAAATCAATAACCTTGTAGTAAACGAGTGTTGACAAGTTGATAAAATGTTTAGGCTTAAATTAAAGAGCTACTGTGGCTTCGAAAAGAAAACACTACCGGAAATACAGTAGGACATAATAGGTTTATGTTGTGGTAAAAACCACTGTCTAATTCAGTGGCCGGTTACATGGAAAGGCGTCAAAACAATGTGTCAAAAACATGACACATGGCTTTTGTTCAGGGTTTCTCTTCTTGTTTTTGAGTTGTATGTCTACTTTGCCATTCCCTGGAAGAATTAGTCACACCTGTTTTCTCTTGTCCCATGTGTCACCTGTGGCTCCTTTTTTTTTTACTTTTGTTTATGTTGTAGTTTTTGTTGCTTTTACCTGACAATGAAACTCTGTTGACTGCTCTGCGCGCAATAAGATTTTATTCCATTTTTGGAGGAGGACTTTTGTTGTAGACATTAAGCTGAAATCACTTATTTTCTCAAGTTTCAGCCAGAAAATATGCTACCCTCCTGAAAAGGAATCAGTGATTTCAGGTTGAGAGAATAGCTTCAGGAATATCTTTTTAATTTTAACTTTTACAATTGTCCTTTTACATTACATTACATGTCATTTAGCAGACGCTTTTATCCAAAGCGACTTACAAAAGTGCATTTAAACATTTGGGTACATATAAGAGCTAGAAGTAACACATAGGTTATGTCTATTTTGCTTGTTTTTATTTAGTTGTCTTGCTTTGGCCCTGTTTAAGTTCATCTTACCTCCTGTGTTTTCCCTCTGGAATGATTATCTGCCCCTCCCTGACGTGATTCACCTGTGTCTAATGAGTTTCACCTGTGTTTGATTGCCCCTGCCTCCCTAGTGTATTCAGTCTCAGTGCTTCCCAATGTGTTTGAGTGTTCATCCTGTTCTGTTTCCATGTTTGAATGTATTTTAATCCCAGGGTTTTCCTTACACCATCTCTTTCTGTCTTGGAAGTGTGTCGTTTATTTTATCAAAGACTGATTTGTTAATTACACAGTCCTGCATTCGGGTCCTTCCTCTTTGCAATCCTGACACGGATGGTTGGAGAATAGAACACAGATATGTATCACACAGCACCAGAATAGACCAACTGTAGGAAAAAAAACTTGCAACAGTTTGCAGAATCACACCTCGACTGTGAATCTCTCACCTCCCCCTGCTAACACCCTACCGACTTTTCCAAGCTACCCCACAACAAAGAAAGAGTCGCTTTCACTTAGACAAGTGAGATGGAAACATAACAGACGTCATCTCCTGATGAAGTTTGCCATTAATGTGAAACTGTTTCATGTGGATGTGAATATGAGATCCAGAATCTATTTTCCACAGGCGGGTTTGATTATTATTTGGAATGTCTTTGCTTTGGATGTGTTCCTCACTTCCACAAAAGTAATGTACGACTAAATGAATGCTGACTCCAGTACACACTGCACCATGTGAGGACAAAGATGGAAAGTGACAAACTGAGTCACCCACTGACCATATCTTTGCACAAACAAGACTGGACATAGGAGGAACACAATGAGCAACAAGGAATGAAGAACAACAAATGGCTCTCCAGGCTGTATGTGCAATTAAGGGGAAAAGACAAGAATAGTGTTTCGCTCCATTAGAGCTACACTTGAGGCGGGGAAATGCTCGTGTTTGTAACCACTGTCATTACAAGAGAAAACAGTCAAGCAAATGACTGGATGACCTTCATATATAGCAAGTGATAGCCATAAAAAAGCCCTCTTAAGCGCACTGAACAGTAACGAGAGAAATGATTATTCACTGTATATCCCAAAGTAAATATCTGTATTGTAATACTTCAGAAACAATCAGCTTGGCTTATCGGAATGTTCTCAAACTCCTCTTGATCAAATGTTATCCATGCCTTGTCTAATTTGTGCCAACATATTTATTTACAAATATTTGTTGTTTCATTCATATTTTTGTATGTCACTCTCACAACAACGACAAAGCAAAACATTTGCACATTAAGCCAAACAAAATGAAAAATGCAAATAAGGATTACGCTTATACTGCTTTTTTGAGGGAGAGAATAAGTGGTCCTAGAATCATTCCTTGAGGTACACCACACATTATGTTTGCTGTTCTGAAATGCAAAAACAGATGTTCTTGTTCGTAGTTTATGTCGAATTACCAACATGTTTGTAAGTGAATTTCCATACGTGTATGAAATGAAAAACACAAAAACAGTCGACAATAACACGAAACACTGGCATTTATTATAGTCTAGAGTTGGTTCCCTTCATGCACCTTGAGAGATTTCCCTCTTCGACTTCCTTTCCCAGTGTTGAGCATCAGTGCTTTCATGTGTCGATGGAAGGTTTCAGGCCAGAGGAGCCAACTAACCTTGACCGACAGAGTCTGCATTAATGCACGGCTCTGCATGTATAACGGTCATTAAAGGAGCTGACACATGTTCAGATCTCCTCTTCCTCTTTGCTGTCAGCCCATGTGGAATAAATAAGCGACGTGCTTCATGGTGGGCTGAGCAATGTCAATGAAGGAACCAACGCAGACGATTCAAAAAGACATAAATGGCAAGTAAGGGTCCGGGCTGCTGTCACTGAAGCTGCAAGCAGCAGAAGACGTCATTACCCTCCAGCAAGTTATAATGATCACTCCTTGTTTCTCATCTCGCCTTGAAGCGGTGGCTCCACTTCAAACTGTGCCAGTGAGGTCCCAAACGCGATGAGGGATTAATTTGATTTACATGCTCACTAACAAGGATGTAATGTAAATTGACAGTGGAATAGTGTTACTGTGCCTGTTACGTGCTGCAGTGGGTTCAGTGTCATGGGTGCAGCAAGAGGGGAGTTATGAATAGCAGAGTTCTCTGAATTAAACATGAGCTTATACTTGACTTGGCAAAGCTTGAATGATGTTGTTAGGCTTTAGTTGCTGTTTTTAGCTCTCATGATTCTATATTTAGAGTTTCCACTGCAGCATAAACTGATTCAGAAAAACCTCTAAAGGCTATTAATGCATGTGCCTATAGTGTACATGGCATCATACGCATTCATGAGTTACACACGTGAAGCAGCAGCCGAGAGGCGGCTTTGTGAATGGCTTGTGTGCACAGTGCACTAACACAGTCAATGGCAACAGCACAGTGTGAATGGAGGAGTAGAAGAGCAGGTTATAAGGTATAAATACATACAGCAGTGTACACACCTACAATCATAACAAAAAGTCATGTTTGTCAGGTTTTACAAAGGTGTGTACAGCAGAGACAACACAAACACACACTGGTGCACCGTACAGAGTCAATGTTTACTCTTCTACAAACTTACAAGTTCAAATGATTCTATTTCAGTTTGAAATTTTAGTATCATTCATCATCAAACTTGGATCGATGTCAGTAAAAGTGCCTCAACCCAAAAATTCTATGACACATACAGTTATTATTTCTCTTCCCTGTGTAATTGAGTGCTACCTAAATGGTTGAACCAGTTAGACTCTCATGTTTCACAGGAACAAGTCTGAAGACCTGTTTGCAAAACTCCCCGTCTGTCAAAATCCCTGAGTACTGAATAACTGCTGGAAAAAATGTTGCCATATAACTTTTGGTGCAGTTAATCAAGGTGCACACGAGTCTTTGCTAACCCAGTAAAATCAGCTAAAACTGATCATTTTACATTCACTTTTTCTGCAAAAGATCCCCATTAAAATACAATAGTGGACATAGTCAACATGTACACAGTCTATGTTTGTGAATTTAGTTTATATACATCCACATAAAGACTAAATTTACTTGGACATGTGAATCTACACTGTAGAGACACAATGAGGTAATTTCCATACATAAGGTCCACAGTGAGTGTAAATATATAATAAACAATGTCATTTTTCTACATTTTCTAAACAACTAACTGTTTTTGTTTTACTAAGATCTAACTATTGAATAATGAATGAACCTATATGAACTACTGGATCAAGTTCTAATATAAAGTCTCTGTAAGATATTATCAACACATCCCCTTAAACAAAACTTCACATTAGGGCTGGTCAATTCAGTAACACTATATATTGTCATATACTTTCTTCAATAGCAATATAACAAAGGTTCAATATATATGTCGATTAGGGTTGAAACAATTACTGTTCAACTAATAACAACTAATAACAACTGATAATCAATCAATCGATTGAAAAACCTGTTTTCTTTGGTCCATATAACAAAGAAATCATTAAAACTGAATTTTATTATTTTTGGTTTGTGCCCAAAAATAATTAAACATCATCATTTCCAGGTTTTTGAGAAAGACTGATCAACATTTTTCCACATTTTCTCACATGGACCAAGCGATTACTCAGTTAATCGAGAAAATAATCGATGACAGAAAACAAAACAAACACACTTGGAGACATATAATTATATAAGATTAATGAAATATCTCTCTTTTTAATGAGTGTTTGTTTTCTGTCCATAAAGACATTTAAAACCACAGTTAAGTGGTTTCTTCTACTCTCATGCAGAAGCGGAGATCAATCCTTATTTGTGAAAATGAACGACGACAGATTTGAAAATGTTTCATCACGACAAACTTTTTTTTGCCATATCACCCAGTCCTACTTCATATCAACTAAAGCACTCTGAGCTTCTCTCCCTTTCCTCACCCTCTAACACAATCAGACATGGTAAATAGGATTGATTATTCAAGAGGTCAGGTGACCTGCATACTGAACAATGATGTTCAAAGTGAATGCATGCTGCAACCTCCTTTACAAAGTCCATTCAAAAATAAAGACAAAAATAAACTCTTTGCATCCAACAGTGCAATAATGCTCTTTACGTATGGCAGATTTCCCAGTGCTGACTAAAGATGAAATCTACAAAATGATTTTTGGCGAAAGGGTTCAATCTAATATCCTTCAAGGTCATTGACTATATCATTTGTACAATACGTTCATATTCAATTATTTATTCCTTTTCAACTTATTTATTGTCGTTTGATCCTGTTTTAGATTTTGTCAAATAATACACACATTCTCTTTACCATATGTGAAAACACAGTATGCTATGGTTCGAATGAGCTCATTCTTTGACCACAGGAACTTCACGCTGCCCGCCTTCCACATGTGGCCGTGAGAACGAGCGGATGAGGATTTATTTTTCCTGAAAAACCTCAGGAAATGGACTCAAATACTGTCCATTCATGAGAAACATACTTCAAATGGTGTCGAAATCCCCAAATCCTATTTTAAGGAATGTGACATGATAAAAGAAATGTGCCAGGACAGACACGATAAGTAGAACAGTATGGTAGTGTAGATCACATGCTGACGGGGCGGAAACAGGATGAACATAAATTATTCTTTATGACTTGATTATTGGGAGTCTGAGTCTGTTTTTACGTACACTGTGTGTGCAAGATGTGGGAATGTGAAATCCAAAATGATCATAAAATCATATTTATTTACTTATTTACTGGTTTATTATATATTGGTGATAGAATAGGCTGCCTATTTCACAAGATCACATGAGACAGTTGAGCATAATTCAGGCTAATCAATCCATCACATACATCTTGACATTGAGGGACCACTTGGTATTGAGGCAGATCGGTCAAATAAAATAAGACAAATGTGATTTTAAAATCAGAATTGATGATCAAATGTCTGTGTCTACACTACACACAGCCACAATAATCAGCCTTCGTTTGGTTAATCATGCTCTAAAAATGCTTAAATAAAGAGCTGCACACATAAGAAATAAACCTAAATATTCTGGTTTCTGTCAGAAAAAAACAAATGTGTTAGCCAACCTAAATGAGGGGAGAAAATCTTCTCTGATGCCTACAAAGACTAGAAAATGATGAGTTTTAATGGCAGTAATAGACTAGTTTTTGGAGGGTGGCAGGGCTGGGGCTCGTGTTTTTGCTGACCAATGACCAAAGATAGTTTTAAACGGATAGAAAATAAAGTAGGCACAGGTTATTAAAATCCTCACATTTCTGTCCTCTCATGATATGAGCACAGTTACACACTTGATTTATGCACAACAGATGACCCGAGGCCATCTCTCCATCTCTGAAGCTCTCTGCCAATGTTTTTCATTGCTTTTACTGTCTGACTCTTTTTTAACCTTGATCTTTTTCTTCTGTTTCTCTTTTCTTTGGAGTGTTTTTTGTTGGTATTGGCTGCAGGCCTACTGTCTGTGCTCTGATTGGTCAAATCCTCCCATGGTGCTACGATGGAGTTGTGAGGCTGTGAACAAAAGGACAAAAGGAGGTGCAGACGGCAGAAGTGTTGGTGATTGACATTGTGCTGAAAGGTTTTTATGAAATTATTTTTTCAATAATGCCAAAGGAATCTTGCCTACTGTGCCTCAGTGTTGGACGTTTTGCTTCAGTATATGGGTGGATATCATTCCAAGGCACATAACTAAAATGCTGAGCCACATTATATTGGTTCAACCTCTTATATCAGCACCATATCTTTGTAAAAAATCAATTATATTATCCGTATGCTGGGGCCAGACTCCAGGCTAAAGTTACAGAGACACTGGCTCCTGTTAGTCCCCTGTAGACCAGTCACTGAGCCCCAGTGTCTTTCTGACAGAAACAAAAGCTGCATCATGAGGTGGTGACAGAAATAATTAAACCCAGTGGAGACTGGCATGTTGTGATGGTCTGAATCTCAGCAGGACTGATCGCTTGGCTGTTGTGGACGTTCTGTTCGGGTCACAAAGCCAACATGACTTGCAAATCTATTTTCTTATCCCACCTTTTCACTAACAATGTCTCTGATCAATTCAATTGATCGAGGTGCCGATTTCCTTTCATCAATGATGGCAGTGATTCTGATTATGACATTTAGCTGATGACATTCGTACTGAAAGCCTTTTAGATTCTGAGACCGGTGAACTCCGACATCAGTCAATCCTGCCTGTCACTGTGACCCATGCAGGGTGAAAGTCATCAGTCTGGCTCGTCGTCACTGATTTTCTGTCGTACCTATGGAGTTGAAGCATCATGCCATAACTGATGTATATGAGAGAAAAGGGGAACCCTAATCTGTGCAGTGGGCAAAATGCCACAGTGTGTTGGCGTGCTGTGCTGCCTTGTTGCCTGTGACCGTGGTGTGGAGACAAGGAGTCGGAACCAGTCCAAGAAAACTCACAGCCACAGGGGCTGAGGCAAATGATGTCTTCAAACAATGCTTTGGAGTCGGAAGATAAATAAATATCGTCAGGTTAGATCGAACCAAATTACCAGAGATAGGTAGTGAGGCTTTTCCGGTCCTGTGTAGACTAAACTCCTGAGTGTGACAAAACAGACCAGCATACAAGATCAAAACATAGAGACAGTTATATACTGGCTGATTCAATATAACATTTATGTTACTAAGAAGCCACAGTGAGATTAAAATCTCTTTTTCTCACCAAGACAGAGTCACTTAGCAGATGTACCCCTTTCACAAATTACACCAATAGGCACATACAGTATAGGATGAAGAACAAAGCACAAGGCATAAATAACTTCCAGTTAATAACAAAGCAACTGCAGCTCTCACTAACTACTTTATGTATGTTTAAAAAAAATCATTTAAAAGGATGAGAATGACTGTTGTACATGTTAAGAAAGGAGTTTCATTATCCCAAGAGAGAAGTGTCTCTCACAAACACGCACACACCCTGTTGTTTATCATACAAATAACTAAACCCACATGACGTTTATCCCAGCTTCAATCCAACCAGTGAATTCATCAGATGCAGGCGTAGGCAGAAGCCAACAGCATTCTCGTGGGACTGAGGGGGGATTTATGGGATGTAGGCAGCAGGGTGGGTAATATACGCAGTACTCTCTCACACCAGCACCAAGCATAAAATATTCATTTCATATATCTCTGCTATTCTCATACTCTGTGCAGGTAAAACAACATTTCCTTTTTAAAGGTGGTTTATCAAATTGCTTACTCATCCAAGGGGTTTTCATAATGTGAAAAGTGTGATTTACTGTGCAAGTTGGACAGATATACTATTGGTTTACTGGCACTGTTTATTATGTTATCAGTTTACTATGACTATAACTGGGGAGGCAAACACTTTCAAGGGACTTCATATTCCCAGTGAATGATAGAGAATGGGATTAGTAAGACTAATAATCATGAGAATGATGAGGATAGCACCTGCACATGCATCAGACTGGGTGTGATGCTTTACACCACAAGCTCACACTCAAACATGATGACGGCTTTGATAAGTCCAGTGTTTAGACAAGAGGGTCTTTTTTTAGGCTCTGAGCAATGCCGTGCACTTGCTTACTAGAAATGATGGTAGCAGGTAGTAGCTCATGTTTATGTCACCACAGTGTGCAAACTGAAATTACTCACACAAGAGATCTTTGGGCTCCACCCTGTGGTGACAAACTGTATCATATACCTGTCAGTGGCTCATTTATCATCCACAGCTATGGTGGTTTTATTCTTACTACTGGCTACACTGCACATATTTCTCTGTACACACTTCACTATTTAAGAAAACACAGTTGCCACAACAGCTGTCAGAGTGGACTTAAACAGGAGGAAGGAGGCAGATACATTCCCTTTAAGACAATTTGCTCTCTCATCATCACCCTCTTCCTCACATATATTTCTGACACTGGTATAGTCAAATTAGATTAAGATGGAGTGAGAGATAGAGTGACTCTTATTAAAAAAAGTTATTTGTTTCATTTTCTATGTAAACTGGTCAAAATCCCTCAGCTCCACTCCGTTCTCATACCCTGGCATATACAGTAGAACGGGATCACCAGCTCTGGTGGTGCACATACAATAGTTTGAGAACCATGGCTTTAAACCATACAACTATATATCATATATATTTGGATGTGATATCAACAGCTGTGATGAACTGCATATTAGCAACGTGAAGTTTATCAAATAATTCACACAAGACCATCAGCTCCACATTATTTAGCAGCTTTCCATTTTCATGTCTGTGGCAACATTGACACGCTCCACACAGAGTGACACATATTGAGTCACAACTTAGCAGGTGAGGTTGGACAATTATGCAGCATGAGATTTTCCTGTGGAGGGCAGCATTGCACCTCTTTGTGTACAGCCTGCCAGGAATGATTGGAAGAGTAAAGTCATACAAGTTACACCATTTTGAATACCACCACAAAAGTAGGTGAGACTATATCGTTCTTGTAATTACTCAAAAGCCCACAGGGGGGCGATATTGAATGCACACTGGGGATCTAAATCATAGCACCTATTTTTTTTGTTTACAACCATGAGACTAATAATTTGCCTATGTCAAATTTGAATGTAATTTTTATAAGGTGAATTAAATTTTCTTTTTAGATTTATGTATGTAAACTCGCAAAAGTCACAGACTGATATATTTCACAGCACCTTGGTTCATTTGTATTATATAAACTAAAGTGGATGGGCACTTCAACAAATTATTTAAAACCAGCAGTGGTCTTCTAGCATTTAAGACTAAGTCACAAAAACAGAGCCAAGAGTTTGCTAATAAAAGCCTGTTTAATATTTTTCATAAAAAATAAACCATTAAAGTAAGCAAAAAAAAGGAGGGGAAAAACACAGAAGGAATGGAAATTCCTGCCACAAGGCCTCGGTGATGAACAGAACTGTGCTAAATCCAGAATGACACCAAATAAGAGTTCAACTGAGAACACAACATGAAGGGAACTTATGACATCTGAATTCTATCATGATTTATAACTGATTGAATTCAAATTTAAGCAAAATCATAATCCGAGAAGATTCCAACTCCAGAGGATCGACAACATAAAAAAAACGAGGCAGTCATCTTTATTACGAGGTGTCCATCGAAGCTGTTTCTGAAATGCAAGAACAGAATTGAAATGCATTATTTTACAATATATAATGTACGAGTCATTATTTAGTTTCACTGATCATCTTACAATTCACATACTAAGAATGGAATGGAGCGTTTAGACAATGTGATGTATTGTTGACATTTTGATTGAACTGATAAGAGACCAAGGATGAACTCACGTGTTTCATTAAAGAGGAAGGAATCCTGATACTCCTTCATGTATTGAGAGGATCTGGCCTCATCCAGGAACAAAGAGTAGACCCGCTTAATGTCGTCCACCTGCACTTCTGTCCCCTGGAGAAGCCACAACACAAAGATTACCTCAGCAAGAAGGCAACTAGCAATCAGGAATACATGGGGTTTAACTGTAGTTTTACAGCAGGCAGGATGTTGCTTCCAAATATCTTCAAAAGAAGAAATATAAGTATATCATGTAATATTTCTTTGAAACTGAAGGAGCTGAGGACAGAAAAACATAACCCCAAAACATTACTATTTTAGCATCTTACTCATGAAATAACAGTTTTTTAGAAATCCTGCCACTTGCAGCGTGACGTCTACGTTCAGCAATTAAACTGACTGAGCTTACCTTGCGTTTGCGACACACCAGTCCTGCAGTGCTGATCAGCTGAATGGCGTAACGCAGTGATGTCTCCATACCAATGCGAGTCAGGACAGTGTGAGCTTCCTCGCTCAGCTCCACATCCTCCTCCTCACACCTGAAATAAACATCCAGGTTTTACTTCATTTCTATTCAGCAGAGATGGAAACAAAGTTTGATGGTGGGATGATGAGAGCAGACTCTCACCGGATCTTGAGGATCTGCCTCGTCTCTTTCTCGGTGTATGGCGAGGTGGCGATGATGAGCAGGCGATCCAGCAGGTCGATGGGGATTCCATGAGGGCTCTGGTAGTTTGTGCCACGGATACTGAACAGGAGGAGGTTCAGGATTATGGGATGACACTTTACTTCTTATACTCAATATTTTTTTATGTAGTATTGAATAATCTATCAAAAGCCAACATAAAATAAAGATTTTTGTGACAATTTGTGAAAATTCTAGATATGAGTTGAAGACAGATGTAAACAATACCGAGTGATGCCTCTGTTGGTGGCCATAATGAGAACAGGGGACAGGTCACTCTCGAGGGCACGGTTCAGGAAAGAAAAGCACTCCATATCCAGCATATGGACCTCGTCAATAAATAACACCTGGAGCCACAGACATGGAAAATCAGTCATGTGCTAATCACACAGATGAAACACACACACGCGCACGCACGCACACACACTTACACACTTGGACCTACCCCTGGAATGATCTCTGCTTTTCCCTCTTCCCTCCACTCGCACACTTTAGCATTAATCTGCTCACGGACTTCCGACTTTATCTCTCCTGTGTCTCCGGAGAAAAGAGCCAGGAATCCTTGTGTACGGCTGTTGATGACGTCGATCTCATGGAGGGACACGGTGTGGACCACCTCTTTCCTCTTCTGCAGCTCTCCCTCTGGACACTGTACAAACTGTGTCTGCAAAGGCACATTTCAAAAAGAATGGACCCTGTTACAGTACCTATTGTTGAAGCTTCAGCTCGTGGATTTTTTTCCACCATTTTCTAATGCATTTTAAAAATGTATGCATTCATGCACAATTCAAATTGCAATTCAAATAGAAAACATTTAAAGTATACTTAAGCTAAATAGTGTAATGAGGTTACTGGCTCCAGTCACATTAAAAAAAGACATACATACAAAGCACCCAAACCACCCGTGCTATTCCCTACAAAAACAGTTATTTTTCAGACAAAAATCATAATCATCTTCACCTTTTATTTGCAAAAACAAATTGCTTGAGTGCAAGTTCTGTCAAAAAACTGTGTTGACTACACCAGTCATCTATTGTTGCACACACACAGGGAGTAGTGTACAGGAATTATTTTAAAGGGGTTTTCTTTGAAGGCTTTATACCTATAGCAATTATGATTATGCATTGTCTTTCATTGGCTTTGACCAAGACGTCATCCATGCTTGGGTGCGAGTTCTGGCATTGCAGATAGAAAACACAGGTTTACCAGGCGGACATTGGGGAAGTTAAAAGTCCAAGGCACAGACATACAAAATGTCTATGCCATGTCTATACAAGACATTTAGTTGCTCTCCAAAGAGTTTAGTGATGCGTCAGCATACCTGAGCTCCCATGGCATCATAGTCTCTGGCTCTGGTGAAGGAGCGGCCCAGTTTGCTGATCTTTCCAGTGGCTTTGTCAATGGTAATAACATCTCTGAAAGATATCAGTATAAAAAGTTATTTAAATTAAAAACGACTGAATCACAGACCCAAAAGTTGTGAAACTGGAGGTTGCATACTGATCTTTTAAATATACATAAAGTGGGGATTGACTTACCCTGCTTGAACCTTCTCTTTACTAAGGCTTTCAATCATCTTGTTGCCTAAATCATATATTGTTTCCATCTCAGTAGTCTTTAGAGTCAGCTTTCCTACCTTGGCACCCTGATAGAAAATAAATACTGTCAGTAACATGATAATCCAAAAAGATTGTTTGTTCAAATATTTTCCAAAGCAGGCAAGTGTGTAAACCGCCTACCGTTCCAGTGGCTGGTCTATCAATCTGGATTTCCACCACCTCTCCTTCAATAATCTCTGTTTCTTCTCTGTAAACAAAAACAAAAATAATTCAACAGCAATTTATTTAAAATAATAAGAATTATGATTTATGATTACTGTGTTTCACTCACTTAATCCTCACTCCAATGGCTTTTCTAAAAGCTTGACTGAGTGCCTCGGTTTTGCTCATCTCAAGAGAGAAGATCTCACTACCAGCCAAGGCTGTGAAAGGTGTATCAGAGCCAAGAGACTGGGCGATGCCTGCATAAACAAGAACATTCCAAATGAACCCACACAATTGAACCAACATCAATTAATCTGTGAACAGGGATTCTTAATTCAAAGATATTCAATATAACTGAAGATAAAAAAGCATCTGCCAAATGACATGTAAAGATATTAACAAATTAATTCAAAGCAACAATATTACTTCCATGATGACAAACTGACACTGCAGTCTGGAGAGTTTCCTGTGTGACACTTACCCATAGCAATGGCAGTCTTTCCTGTGCCAGGCTGGCCAGCAATCAGGACTGCCCTGCCAGCGATTTGGCCATCTTTGATCATCTCCAGAATGACCCCAGCAGCTCGACGGGAGGCCAGCTGGCCAACCATCCCCTGAGATACCTGCAGGTGAACAGAAACAAGATGAGTCCAAATTCAAGACATATTGTTGCACATCACCTTTTCCCTTTGTTGTATTCCAACATAGACTTTAAATTCAGAACATTCCTGCTTAGACTAACCTTGACTACACTAAATAAACTGAAATTCAAATCCACAAATGTTATGAGACAATCATTAACTCTACCTGTCTCGGCTCCAAAGCATCATCCAAACCAAGGCCTCGGATGTGAGAGTGTGCACCTGAACAAAAGATACAAGTGGTGAGAGTCAAGTCTAGTTCTAAATTGGAAAGGCTACCTATTTTCACATCAAGTTATTATTCATCTATATCCACTGACAGCTTTGCTATTATTAAATGTTATATATGTTGTTGTAAGACATGTCTTACCAATTCTCTCAATCCGCATTATATCGCGAACCTCTGGAACCTTTGTAGTCGCCATCTGCATTGAGGGATAAGAAGCCAACTTGTTTTTTTTTTTTCTGGATGAATTAAACTCAATTCAATTCATTTCAATTGAAACCAGCAGTGACAGCAAACACTCATCACAATTTTTTCTACCTTTCACAATCTCTGTATTTAAAACATAGCTAAGCAAGAGCCGCAACCACCTGTAAACATGTCATGTATTAAACCAACCAATTTATTTTTTTGAACAACACTCAAAAGACGTTGGTGACCTAGAAAAACCTGTCCTGTCCACCCGGTTGTCATAGAGACAGACAACACGACTGGTCCGACCGTTGTGTTACCTATGTACCTGTGGTCAATTATTTGTAATAAACGTAAAATGTATTAATAACAAAACACTGGCGTGTCTGCAATCTCAACGTGACTTAAATGGTCTATGGAAGCCAAACTCTGAGCTCCATCTTCTCAACAGCATTAGTATAACGAAACGCAATGCTAACGCTAGCTAATGTTGTGTTAGCATACAAGCTAGGTCCATTCATCAGTTTCTGTCTTTTGTAAGAACTCTTACACCCCAATGTTGACGTAAAGATGCCACTCGTGTGAGGATTAGCCAATATGTTCGTACACTATCAAAATGTACAGGATTATGTGATTTTCCGTTAAAAGTACACTCACCTCTGCAGCCACACTTGTGAAAATGTGAGAATGCGGCGCTTCTTTCTGAAGGTGCGCAGTGTAAATGTGTCCGGAGAGAAACGAGTTGTTTCTCTATGTGCAAAAATGTGTTCCGGTTTACCCTCTGTGGACATGGCGGCAACAGAGAAAAGACAGGTAAAATGTTGAATAATTGTTAAATTACTCGGCAAGTCAAACCGTCATACAACCATACATTCAGAATACTATAACCCTGTTGCTTTTGAGCAGTGTTATTCTCCAATTAAAACTACCTGTATCTGGAAACTGACGAAAAGGGGTAAAACGATAGGTATATTATGTTACATGTTTTACAAGGAAAAGCAGTTGGGAATATTGATAACAGTAAATAAGGCATATCCACATTAGCTCTTTTCTTCTTGTATCCATAGTATTCCGTAGCTGTCCTTTTATTTTTTCATGATAATGATAACTAAGATACTCACACCGTTGCCTTTGATCTCTGTTAATTTTTATCTGAACCTGTAAAAATGGTCGCTGTGCAAAGATAGCAGATACATTTATTTTATTTTTTTTACCATACTAGCCCTATTTAAGTTTTTAATTAATGTATTATCCGTTCGTTCATTCATTCATTTACTGTCTCTCAAACAGTGAAACCTCTTGCCACTCAGTCTCCCAGGACTGATTTTGTGGTAATGACAGGCTCGCCAAGTACTACACATGTTTCTCCACTAGAGGGAGCATGGATTCTGGGGAATATAGGTATGTATGCCTACGAAAAACAACAATATTACAACAACAACTCTAACTTTTAGATGCTTCTTATATCCGTTTTTTCCTAATTTTTTTAATCAAATTTATTTAATGACAACCAACCTCAATACCATCCTTAACAAATTTTAGTGAAATCAGAAAAGAAAGACCAGGCCCAATATTTTGAGTTTGTTTTATTTAATATGCCTTTTTCTATGCCTACTGATTGTGGTTAAAACTTAGTAGTGATCCCCAGCTCCTGTTAATGGTTGGCAACCACTGTATATAATTTTATCACACGTTAAAAATCAGATGTTTACTGTCTCAAATATATGGGATTTGAGAGATATTTGTTTGTCTCGTTTTTCCTGGTTAAATAGTGGCAAAAACTTAGTAGTTTAAGCCTGAAGGTGTTTTTCCATTCTGGGAAAACTGGAAAAAGTTTAGAAAATATTTAAATAAAGGTTTCCAGGATACTAGGGGGAGACTTTCATATCCTTTATGTAATATCCACAATGTTTTTCCTTCAGGCCACAGTTTTAGGATTCCACAATCTACTTTACTCATACAGGGACAGGAGGGCGATACTGGAAGTTACAAACTGTTCCCAGAAGTAGTTGTTTGCCATTGTCAAGTTGTGAAGTGTTATCACTATCATTTGTTTGAAAAAAAAAAAAAAAAAAAAAACAGGATTTGTCAATAGACATGCTCAAGTGCCTCCCTGAATTTTATATCTTGTATCTTGAGTTGTTTTCATAAAGAAAACTATCACCTGAATCCAGATCTTTAATGAATAACTAGATGATAACGATCTGTACTATTACACTGGGCCATACCTTAGTTAAGCATAGCACAAACTACGAAAGCTGCTGCCTGGCGAGTTTCGACCATGCGTTAATTCAGGAGCTCTCGGTTACACCTCACCTATTTCTGTACAGTTTCTCCCAAATCTCTCAGACTTCCACAAAACCAACACTGCTGTTCACTCTCAAAGCACCAGTCATAACACACGCTGTCCACCTTTGTCTCTCAAATTGATTAATGAACAAAAATTAATATTATGTCAACAATTATTTATTTTAATATACTTTGTGGTTCTGTGATCTGACAGGCAGCTGGACCATGGAGATAATGTGTCCCTGATAAAGTAGGTTCAGGTTGGTTTTGCATTGTGAATAAATGCATGAATGAATTAATGTACCTTACACATTATTCATTCATCAACCTGGAGAGCAAAAGCATAAGGACGTTTCTGAGAGTATGAGGATAGATTAAAACCACAATCTTGTTCTAAAAAATTTTATTGATTAAAAAATATATTCATTAAAAGCATATCCTAGTCGTATAAATGGTCCCATTGAATATTTCAATCAAGTACAGCTTTAATTATTTTAAATAATACGAATGATCGTTAACTTCATACACCTGAGTTTTGATTCCACACATTGTAATTTGCAGAATATTCACAGTCATCAAAACCAAGTCCCCTGATACTCAACACATTTTGTATTGTAAGAAAAAAAGAACATAGCAGAGAGATTATAACATGTCATTACAGAGTAAGTAATAGCTTTGTTCTGTACATGAACAACATCACTGAATCACTGTTGTACATTGATTAGCAGTGTATATAAGGGTGATATTTAATCACAACTGGATGATGGTGATGGCCGACTCGTACCAAACCCAGAAGCCTGGATAGACAGCTTCACTGAAAGAGGCCTTGAAGCGATGGATGAGAGACATGGTGTCTCCTACAGTGTAGAAAGAGAGGGTACCACCAGCGTGGTCAAGGAACACGCCGATGCGAGAGGAGTAGGGTGCGTTGACCTCTATCTGATCCTTGCTGTGACGGGCTGAGTAGCTGGAATCAGAACAGAAGAGGCTCCAAGATTTGCGGTTGTATCCGATGCGGCAGCTGTCTCCATAGCCGGACCTCTTGATGCCTTTGAAGGTGACACCGATGGCAGCCCCCTCCCCACTCCAGTCAACCTCCCAGTAGTAGGCACCACCTGAAAGGGGCTCCTTACACAGGACCTGTGGCAGGGAATCAAACCTGGCAGGATTGTCACCATAGTTCTGGGGGTCTCTCTTGAGGGTAGCTTTCCGGTTTCCTCGAGACAAATAGAGCTGTCTGTAAGCTGTGTTTGAGTCCAGAGTGAGCTGGCAAGCATCTAGGAGGAGACAGAAGTTTTAACGTCAATTGCTTGGATTAGATCTTTTTGAGGAAATCCAATAAGTCACTTTTTCACAACAGCTAGCACCCCCCCTCACCATTTCACCGCCAGCTGCAAGGCTGCAGATGTTAGCAGAAGGAGACTACAATTTTTATTTAATTTTTATTCATTCTGTTAGATGTTTAACTCCTGCAATGATTTGCTGTTAAACAAAAGTGGGAGACCCCCTAATCAGAATAAACCCAGGGGTTAGATATCACCTGCCTGCTGTCTGCAGGTCACAGCTGGTGGGACACCCGGTGGCCTCGGTTAGATCGGCCCGGCTTATTATCTGGAATGCCAGAGGTATCAACACTGTTTATGAGTTTGACCACCGACATAGGTGCATCTAAGAAAGTGCATTTTAAACTGTAGAGCGACACCCATGACCTTTGAGCATGTTACAGAGTGACCTTAAAGATGAGGCCATTTTTCCCCTGACCCCCAAGATACAAGAAAAACAGATAAATAGAGTTTCATTTTAAAACTATCGCATGTTTTACTGTAAGCTGACTGGTTAGTAAGCATTAGCTTTTTTTCACACCCAGTTAAAGGATGTTATGCTCAAACTACAAAGCTCTAAACACAGTAGTTACTCAGTAGTGATTTTTGTGGTCAGCCGCAGGGACTGACCAAGAAAACCTCATCAGCATCTGATGTGTGTTTCCAGTGAAATAAGCAGAGAGAGCAGTGAAGTGTGTCTCTACAGGAAACTCTTTCAGAGAAGCTGGGACTCACATTTCAGGAAATCCTCCCTGTACTGAGGTTCCTGCACTGGAACAGACTTGTACATGGCAGCTTCATCACCTGCGGAAGGAAACATTGTACAGTATATCAGTGAAGCACTTTTATAGAGACTTACTTTTTATTACACTGTGTTACTAAACAGCATTTTTGTACAGTAAATGTGATTTTAGCCAGACTGACAGTAAATGATACCTCAAATTATATCAATCATAACAATATGCAACTTGGTTTTTTATATATATATATATATATCGGAGAAACATGATAATAGAAAATCAAAGTAAACATTTAATCACGAGTGACCTGAGACTTTCCTCTAATGAATATAAGCTGCAGCCGTGACTGCACATCAAACAGGACAGCACAAAGGAGTACAAAGCGGCGAGTGAATGTGTTTGACTCTCCCCTTGTCAGGGCTGGAGGAACTCATATTACTACTCCCAACTTTGATGCCAACATAAAATCAGCAATAGAAAAGGTATCTCTTACTTTTTATTGACTCGTGTTTTGTTGACCGTCTCTTTTTGGACTCATCCAGTTGGCAGAAGGTCATCTTGTTGACTGCAAACAAGGAAAATGTATTAAAATGGTTGCAGCGATAATACAGTATATTTAGGACAGAAATAATATCAAACCAAAAATGTTGTATTTTTCTGCAAGTTGTTTTGATGCCGGCTCCACACTCACCTGTCTTGGCTACCTTGACCAGCTCTTCATTGCCAAATTCATTCAAGTGCTGCTTCATCTCAGAGACGGCCTTATTTACCGGGCCGAAGGTGAAGTAGGGGTTGACGCTGACTGTGGGCAGCTCCTCAGCTTCTGTCTGAGCGATCAGCATGTGATAGCTCTAATAAGGAGAAAACAGAAAATCATGACGGTTATGCATGCTTTGAAATTGTGCACTCTATTTGATATTTAGAGTTGAAATGTAATGAAAACTAAAGACAGCTGGAGGACTTGATGTTATATGGCATATTAATCATGTTTCGTAAGTGTGCTTGTATCATCATGGATGGTTGTATTGTGGCCTCCTATAGTATCAAACTCAACACATTACACACCTACTTAAATAGTAGCGGTCAGTCATTTACCTGGATGAAGTGGATGTGGTCCTCAGTGCGGGACAGCTGAGTGATCTCATTGTCTCTCCTCTTCAGGTCAGCAATCTCGTGGCTCAGACGCTCCAAGTGGCCCTCTGCGTTGTTGAGTGCTGCCCTCTTGTTGGAGGAGATGAGCTTTGCCATCTCTTGCTGCATCCTCTCGATGGAGCGCATCATGTCGCTGAACATTTTCTCACATTCCTGCAGCGCTCTCTGCGCCGAGTTCTGCGCAAGAAACATAGAGGTATGCAGTGAATCAACTGGGTGTCACACTGGTTTGTCAAGCACGTTGAAGGGAAGCTGTCATCAGCCATACATGGAGGAATGTTGTCTGTGTTGTTTAGTTGATTTATCATAACTTTCTTTTCAGCATGCAGTAGTTAATCTGGTCCTATCTACTTGATGAATGATGTTGGCACAAACCTTAAGTGAGTCTACTGCTTGTTTTAGTTCCTCCATCTGCTTGAGCCGGTCATGAATCTTCTCCTGGATCTCAGCCTGGGTGGCGCCCAGTCGTTGCTATGAAGAGAACAACAGACATTGTTTACACTTATGACACCAGTTATTTTAGACTAAACAATCTTGTCACTATTTTATAAAACTTAAACCGATTTTAGACAAACTGAGGTTAACGCAACTCAACACTTGCAGCCAGCAGACTGAGTTTCAAATGACTGCAAATTAGTTTTATTGCTTTGTTTCATGTACTGCATAATGCACTTTCATGCATTACCTGCCACTGTGCTGCTTGTGCAATGACCCATAATATGTGACTGTGTAACTACTGATTAACCAATGACACACTGTTCATTTACATACGGTATGATAAGATCCACCATGTTGAGCAAAGTACTTTCTGGCACTATTACAACTACAGGCAGTAATAGTCTGAAAATCTGTGCTGTCACTTTAAATGAAAAGGTTACCAACCTGCTCCTCAGCTCTCTCCTGCTCAGCAGACACCATGTCGTGACCTTTGTGTTCTTTCACTGTACACAGCACACAGATGCACATCTGGTCCGTGCGACAGAACAGCTCCAGACCCTTCTGATGCTGGGGACAGATCTGCCTGTCCAGGTGGCCAATCTCATCCACCAGCTTGTGCCTTTTGAAAGTGGCAGACTCGAAGTGAGGCTTGAGGTGCTTCTCGCAGTATGAGGCCAGACACATCAGGCAGGTCTTAATGGCTCTGTGCTTTTTGCCAATGCAGATGTCACACCCGACATCCTGGGGTCCTGCGTAGTTGTAATCAGGAGACGGGGGCGGAGGTGGAAAGGCTTCGGAGTTGCGTTGGTTGGTGGAGTGCCGTGAGCCCGCCATGCGTCTTGGTGTGGGCCTCTTGCTGTAGCTGACTCTGCACTGTGGGCAGAGGAAGGAGCCTGTGTGGTCAGCGTGGTCCCAGTATGTTTTCAGGCAAATAGAGCAGAAAACATGGCCACATGGGATGGATACGGGATCCCTGAGGTATTCCTTACACAGGTAACAGCTATCCTGGTCAGATGACATGAAGACAACTTGGTGCTGTTCCCTTTAGTACAGTGAAGAGGCTCCAAAAATTAGCCAGTGACTTGTGTCAGCACAGTTGCAAAGTGATCACACAGGTACTACGGGCAAGGTTTATATAGCGTAAACAGAGAGGGAGGTTAAACTGGTTAAGCCGAAACCAGTAAAACAAAGGCGGGGCAAGTAAAGGACAATAAATGCCTCCACCAGTCATTACAGAGTGCAAAGAGAATGAATGAAATGTGTGATTACAAGATACAAGGTTTGGCATTGAGAGCACAGGTGCATTTTCACTGTGTGTGTGTTTTAAATTCATATAAACATTCTAAAAATAAAGTAACTTCTACATTTACTCGTGTTTGAGCTGCAAATGGTAGAAGAGCATAGCATAATATTAATAATATTGTTTGTATCACATATACAGTAGGTGAGTAATGGGGGGGAAAGTATGATATTCATTGTAACAAGTCCTAAATGCAACAATGCAAAGTGAGGCAACCACAGGCGTGTCACACTTACTACACTGTTGCATGTACTCTAATTGCTGAGTGTCACGGATTGATGGTGACAGACTGTTCCCTGTGGACAAGTTATGATACACACTCATGTCACAATGAGCTATACCGATTATTTTCTCTGCTATAACTGACAACAATATTACAGTTTTCTTTGCTTTCATTGTATTTTTGTTGACTTTGGCCAGATTGAGTTGTTTTGGCCTTCATGATCCAGTGAGAAGTTGACCTTCAACTTACCTGCAACCAGTTAATTATCAACCCATTTTACTTTTACTTTGACATGACACACGATTCACACACGTACTATCGCATATACTATCGCAAAATTAATTCCACAAAACCTCAGCAATCATAAGAAAATTTATTCTTCCTTGCTAAAAAAATGTCCTCTGTATATTTCATCTTACAGTGAACACACCTCTCTGCCAAGATGGAGTTTCAGTGCTGCTGAAATGGAGATAGGAATGCAACTACACTTGATAGCCCAGATAACAGGAGGGCTGAGAAAGCTTGCTCAAAGGATTCCATTGTATTGGAGCCAGCGGGGCCCAAGCAGATTGCCAGGCATCGTAGGGTCTGTTGTCCGTCAACAACGGTAACTACAGCTGACATGCAACACTTCATGTAGCATCATATTTGACAAAAAATTCCACTGATGCGGCCAAATTCGAGTGGTTACCTTACATTACATTTTGTCCAGTTCTTTATTTCGGTTGATTTTCGTTATCATCAAAGCACCCGTCTTGATATAACCAAACAAAATTTGTAGTCTTGGTTCTGTAGCAACATTTAATTACTGTCTTGCAAAAAAGTTTTGTTTTTTTTACTTTGTTCTACCAACTCAAATAACCTCTGAACTCTGTTTGTGCCAGAGCATGGACTTTGCTTCATAAAGTTTTTATGAGGAGGAAGCATCTGTAGGCTTTCATTTACGACAGCTCACTTTGATATTGAAGAACCATGCACAAAAAGTTTCTTCTTTACTGAAACATTTTTCTTAACGTGAGGCAGAATTGTGAGAATTGTGAGGCAGAACGACAGTAACATTCACAAGATTTTTCGTTCACTTCCAGCCTGAGTGTTTTATCCCTTTTAATCTTCATTCATCTACCAGCATCAACATATGCGTGCATTGTTTTCTCATAACATCATTGCATGTCGTAGTTTCCTGTTTTCATTACTCAGTTAGTCCCACATTTCCTTTGATGAAAATATATCTGTCTGCTTTCTCCCACACTCGTCCTGCAGAAAGTATGCACGTTAATGGCGTTTGACATTTCACCTTATGCTTGATCTCATTTGCCAAAAAACTGTGTAGTTTCATCATAAAACACTGGGGCTCAAAGATTATAATTTAAATGTCTTATATCTTAGACTTCATTATGCTTCATATTAACTTTCCTGATTTCTTTATTGACAAACATGCAATATCTTCATTTATCTGTCCTGTGATAAACAATCATATAAATCAAGTTTGTTGTCAGTCTTGTCTCCCAGTAACAAGTAGTTTATCTGTAAACACACGTCGCTCCCTTCACTCTGGAAGAAGGAAGGAAAGCTTGCTTATCAGAGAGCTCAGCAAATATGGAGAGATGAAACTGCCTAGTGTATGACGTAAGGCACAAAATGGAGTCAAGGTGTGGCCAATGTAGTCTTTACGACCTCAAATTAACATTTTGTTGTCTCCAACGTGATTCTTGATCGGGCCACAAATGCGGAGCACACTAGAAAGAATAATCTCGTGCAGCAGACTGATACTTCAGTACTATAATAGGGCAAGAGTATTGGTGGAAACCAGTGGACAAAAGGCCCAGTTGAAATGCAAATGAGAAGCTATGATGTCGGCTGAGGTGGTGTTTCACATCTGTCCTGAATGATCTAATCAAAAGTGCACAACCTTAATTAGGATTGTTCACACCTGGCATGACAATGGGACTCCTGTGACCATGTGATTAAATTCAGTTACACACTGATGATGATGACATGTCATTTTTTGCAAGAAAAAAGTAATGTTTCTGTCATGAGTCAGTGTGTGTCCATTAATGTGTGTCTGGTGAGAGAGAGTCAGCAGTAACAGGTCTGAATGAGGCCTTTAGTCTGTTTCCTCCAACACTCTTTGCACATGATATATTCATCAAATGTAGGCTAAAGTAACTGGACTAACCTGGAGAGTAAGCATTAAGAAAGTTTTTGAGAAAGGAGGATGGATTTTTTAAAAAAGTGTTTTGGAAGTACAGCTTTCTTTAATAAATATGTCATGTCATTAACAATCATTAAAAATAAGTGCCCGGATCATTAAAATTAAGAGCCCTGATACTCAACACATTGTGTAGTTTTATGTCCACTGCAATAACAAGCTGACACTCGGGGGTGTCTTTAACCGGGGTTAAAGACACATTTCTGTTTGATGTTTGACCTGCGGTTGTAATCAAACATATAGTTCATCATTTGGGGAAGAAGCGAAGACATACTGTTATGACATCATGACACCAGCATAACAGTGAATCCCCAATGATTAGGTTTCCGATACATCTTCATAGGGTGGTGTAGAGAGAGGGGAGACATCTGTTCTCCAGCAGTTGGCAACTTCTTAAAGTATTTTCTGGGTGTATCTGGACTGTTGAATAGAAGAGCCAAAATGTTGTGCTGCTACTGCGAGCAAAAACACACAGTAGCAGCACAATGACAGGACAAACAACTGCCTGTAATGAAGTCCAGGCTTATTTATACTAGTCCCCTGTCACAGCCTGTTCACCCGGCTGCAGTCGAGCAACAAATAAATACTTTTCATGACTTATTCGTGCACTATATGTGAGGGCACTCAATCTTCCAGCTCTGTGAGAGTGGTGGGAGAATCAAGTCACTGCAGTCAGGTGTGTGTGGCACTGATTGGTGTTGATTAAGCCCAGGTGTGGGGAGTGTTCATATACCCTGAGTCTCCAGTGCTCTGTGCTGACTCATTGTGTCGCCTTCAGGGGTGGTGAGCGGTTCTCGCTGGGGCTTTTTAAGTTGTCGGTGTATCTATAAACACGACTCAGAATTTTGTGTGTGTTTGATGTCAATTGCTTGTTTCCCAGTGTATAACTTGTGGTGCTGGAGAGTTTGTTGTGACCTCAATCTTTTGGGTTATCAAAGGTCTTCCGGGCAGCCTTTGCCTTTCGTTTCGTGTTTTCTGGGTCTCCTATACAATATTGATTCAGTCACTTGGCGGCGGTGCTTTAGTTAATGTTAGTGTTTTCTTTCATTAAGGTAGTGAGTCAATACAGTTTTGTTGTTTTTTTTTACTCTCCCCTTTCCAGTCTATCGCTATTGGGATTTTGTGGTTATCCATCTGGGATAACTTATAGACACCCCTGGTTCCACACCTACGTCCAGTTGTTTTGAAGGGGACTACAACAAAGACCATGTGATGTACAACGATGAATAATATTCTAACACGTATCTCGAAATACATGCAGTTGCACTCGAGAAATAAATGGTAGCATATGCACATGACGCATGCTGCTGAGGAAGGAGTTTTGCAGATAGCTGAGGTTTGCCGCTTGTCATTCACATAATGTAAATCTGTGTGTGAGTGTATCATTAGCAGCTGTCATGGAATCCTGCTAAAGAAAGTCTGGAAGTCTGCATGTAATGTTGTCAGTCAAAAATAGAATTCTTCTTGGCTTTCGTTTCCTCCTTTCCTCCCTTTGAGCGTCTAAAAACTGGGATCCTGTCACTGTTATGAAATATAACATGAAAATAGATGTTACCTGCCTCTTATTGTGAGGATCAGTGGTGCAAAATTACATTACATTACATTACATGTCATTTAGCAGACGCTTTTATCCAAAGCGACTTACAAAAGTGTCGACTTACAAAATCTCCCTGCAACTTTCTTTTTGCTGGCATCTGGCATCCAGTGCCTTTCTGAACCTGAGGTGAAGGTGGCTGCCTATAACAACTGCTCCCAAATGGCAGCCCACAGGCCAGACGGATGCTGAATTATAATTGTAATTGGTACTATTACTGTTAACGTGCCTTTATGGCTACTGTAAAGTCTCCATGTTTATGTATGTTGTTGTAACAGGTTCTAGTAATGGGCACATGTCAGAGTATCTGCCTCACCGAATAAAAGACGGCAAACACACACAGTTGGCGAGTAATGACCGCATCATTTGCAACATTTGAGTTGGAGGGAGAAGATGATGTTTTTAATTCATTTTAAACATTTATTCAAAGGTCTTTGTTGTCACGAGAGAGCTGCAGTGGTTGAGAGACCTATGTGCACCAGTATTTCACTTGGTGCCTATTGTACAAACCTGTTGGAACAGTGTAATAATTTTGGGTTGGTCCGGTTGGTCACAATATTATGAACCATTATGTAACCAAACACAATAAGCTCACCTGACTAAGTAAATATACTGAATGACCAGGTTTTTCTGGCAAGTCCAAGATGACAATGCCAGGAGTCATTGGGTTGAAATTTTGAAAGACAAGCATGACTCATCAGTTTCACACAGGGATTGGCCACCATAGAGTCCAGACCTTAACCCCACTCAGAGTCTTTGCTGGACTAGATTTAACACAACCGTTTAACAACTCCATCACAAATACAACAGTACAATCTTGGTGGGAATTTTGCACAACGGTGGATTAAGATAATCTAGCGTCTTACCCATTCAATGTTTGCCTGTTTTCTTACAGGTATCTCTTGCATTTCATATCCAAACAACATCAAAGTCAGCACTGCACACACTGGCGCCTTTAGTAAATCACCTGTCAAGCAACAATAGATGCTGTGAAGCTTATCTTAATATTGCCATGGTGAATGCATGCATGTCATAATTTAAGCTGAAGGCAGTCAGAAATTGGGCAGGCAGTGTATTATTCAGTTTAGTTTATCAGCTGTTACAATCAAACGAGCTGTAGAAAGTAAACACAGACCAAGTACAGACACACGTCCATGCTTCATCCCTGCTATAGCTCTCTGGCATGATAGTTTATGAACTGCTGCTGTTTACATTTGAAGTGTCATCCCAAGATGACAAATGTTTCAGAAAAGCACAGGTGAAGTTGACTGATTTGTATGCTGTTAATCATACGAGCAACATACACAATTGCATGAATCTTCTAAACGAGTGAAATGTGGGTGGCACTGCAGGTGGGCCATGAAATAAACAAATGTTTTTAATTTTATTTTTATTGCTATAAAATATGTACGATAGATTCGATAGATTTTAAGAAATACTTTGTGTTTAAAAGTAGGTGTTATTATATTATATATATATATATATATATATATATATATATATATGTATATATATATATATATATATATATATATATATATATATATATATATATATATATATATATATATATATATATATATATATATATATATATATATATATATATATATATATATATATATATACATATATACTGTATCATATGTATAGCAATATTGTAACATTTTATGTATAATTATCCAGTGTCAGCCGGTCAGCCTACAGACTATATATTTCAGTAGTTGCACTCACTGTTAATTTGTGAATTTTAATTAATAAATTGTTATTTATGTTGATGGATAATTACGCACTTTGTTGTGAAGGGAAACCTTTCAAATATTAGATGAAGCCCAGCTGTAATAACCACATCCATGTGTTGAATTAATTTGCACTGAATGTTTGTGTCCCATGTTCACATCAAAACAATAATACATGTGGGAATTATTGAGTCTAGTCTTGTGTGTTGATCAGAGTCGTGTTTCAAGGTTTGGGCGTGGACCTCGGGACTGGCTGTTCTGAACAGACAGTAAACATGGTCTCAGTTCAAAAACGGTATATTATTATTGAAATAAATTGTTGGACTTTGTTCTACCACCTCAAATAACCCTCTAACTGTCCAATGCCAGAGGATGGACTTTGCTTCGTAAAACAAAAATGTAGTTTTTATGGGGAAGAATGACCTGTAGGTCTTCACTTACTACAGTTCATATTTATGAACCTTTGCACATACTGAAAACCCTTAAGCATAAGAATCTGTTTTACAACGCCTTTACACTTAGAAACTTGTGTTACAAAACAAATCCATACATTCCTACCTCAAGGTTTTATTTTTAAGTTTCAGTTTGTCTCATGACTAATTTATTTACTTATAATGTAAAGTTCAACAACTTAGTTATGTACTCACATAATCTACAATTTCATTTTGTATTTTATATCTAAAATCCTTGTAATGGCAACCTTGAAAATATTATTTTTTTATGCTCCAGTAGAATTTGGTGTATTTTTCCTGTTTTGTCATGACAACAGCAACATTTGCAATTTTTCATTTTTCATTTTAATTTTTAGCCATCTATGAACACAAACGCATGTGGGCACTGTTTTCCCGCAACACATTTGAATATCGTCGCTTCCTGTTTTTATTACTCGCTCTCAGTGAGTGAGTCAAGTCCACATTTTCCTTTGCTCATATATCCACATGCATTCTCCTGTGCAGAAAGCACATTCGCTTCACATTAATAGAGGTTGCCGTTTCACCTTGAACTTGAACTCAACTTCAAAGACTGTAGTGTAGTTTAATCACAAAACACTAGAACTTGAACATGTGCCTCTTTTACGCAGATTGTAATTAAAAATGTTTTATATGCAAGACATTATCATGGTACATGTAAAATGTCCCACTTTCTTTTTTCATGCACCCTCTTCATCTGTCTATCATGTGATTTTAATGCTCATATAAATCAAGTTCATTGCTGACTGTCTCTTCCTGTGACACATAGTTAATCTGTAAGCACACAGCGCTCCCTTTACTCTGGAGGAAGGAAGGAAAACTGGCTTATCAGAAACCTGACCAAATATGGAGAGGTGAAACTGTGTAGTGTGTGAACTAAGGCACAAAATGAAGTCAAGGTGGGGCCAATGTAGTCTTTACAACCTTATATTAACGTTTATTTCTCTCCAACACAATGCTGGCTCAGGTTTGAAAAGAGTTCATTAGAAGGCTTTTATTTCAAAGTATTTTATTTATTTGCAGTTGGATTTTTATAGTAATTGTGAGCAGCAGGCGGATACTTGTCGAGAAAAAACTACGATGACACGTCATGATACAGAAGAGTCCATGGTGAAGAATGCACAAAAATATGTAAAACATCCATTGCACCAGCACACCTGGAGCGGACAGAAAACATTTGTTTGAGAACAAAATATGCATGCCTGTGTGACGCAGTGGTGACATTTCCTCACTACTGTGCAAACGGATACAATACAGTTGACAAATTAACTCGCACAAGTGTCCAAACTGGTTTGACTGGTCACTGTGTCAACATGACAGATCTGCATTCTGCTCCCAGTCAAACAGCCACCAGCAAGTTAAACTTTTCAGCATGTTTTTTGGTGATAGAAGTCACAAAGCAGGGATGTTTGTTTATTGGGTGGTCCCTTAAATTCCTACAGTACCTTCGTCCACATTGATGTTTGTCGGACTGTAACCGGTCTAAGACAATGGCGATTCTGTCTGACAACAATAGGTGGAAATGCAGCTGCCGAGCCGTGTGTGCGCAATTCATCTACAGATGAGCCACATGAGGAGTTTCAGAGAGAAAAGGAAGCAGCAGGGAAAATGGAAGCAGTTTCTTCCACATTGTTGACACCTCATTGCTTTTCACATTTCATTCATTCTCTTTCACTGTTTTCTCACTCCCTCTCTCTCTCTCTCTCGCTCTCTCTCTCTCTCTCTCTCCCCGTCCTTGCTCAACCTGCTTATCTAAACTGGGCAGGGCTCAATATACTCACAGCACAGGGGGAGGGCCTTGTCTGCTTTCAATCAATAACCTCTGGAATTCAGAAATACAAGTAGGTCCTGTCCCTGGCAGGCTGTACCAAACTCTTGAGGGCGGGCTCCCAGGCACAGTCGACGAAAACTTCATCCACTTCTCAGCATTCTCTCTGTCTCCTTCCACAGGTCTGACTGTGTTCCAGGTCCATCACAATGGCCGACCACGGTTCTCCAGATTACTTCAGCTGCTCCCTGTGTCTGAACCTTCTCAGGGACCCTGTGGCGATTCCCTGTGGACACAGTTTCTGCATGGACTGCATCAGTGGCTACTGGAACGAGGCTGATTACACAGGGATTTACATTTGTCCCCAGTGCAAGATCACATTCACCCAGAGGCCTGTGCTTCGCCCCAATGCCACTCTGAACATGGTGGCTGAGAAGATCAAAAAGAGCGGCCTGAACCTCAACCTCAACACGTCCCAGGGGAATATCTTCGCCGGACCAACTGATGTCCCCTGTGACTTCTGTTCTGGGAAGAAATTAAAGGCTGTTAAGTCCTGTCTGAACTGTCTGGCGTCCTATTGTGAGAAGCACCTGAAGCCTCACTATGAATCAGCCACATTCAAAAGGCACAAACTGGTGGACGAGCTGGGAAACCTGGACCGGAAGATCTGCCCGCAGCACCAGAAGTCCCTGGAGCTGTTCTGTCGGACAGACCAGATGTGTATCTGTGCTATCTGCACAGTCAGTGAACACAGGGGCCATGACATTGTCTCTGCTGAGGCAGAGAGAGGTGAGAAACAGGTAAGAAAATCCTACTGTCTCTGCTGGTAATAGTTTAATAGTTATTTTTATTATTATTATTACTGTTCATCACTTTCTGTCAGCCTCAAAATACTTAAAACATAACGATAAGTAGCTGCATGAGAGAGACCACAAGCTGAAGTCCTTGACATGTCAAAAATAATAAACCAAACAGATTGTTTTGACCAACTCCTGCTGCTGTGCTACAAGTGGTGGTTGGACTTTGACCCATTTCCCCAGTGCTATCAGCTAGCCTGGCATTCACCGCCAAAACAAGTCCAGCTCTCTGATTAGCTGCGTGCATGAAGGATGGGGGAGTGTCGTTTTGTTATCTCCCCCGAGAGCCGCTTTTCACAGAATGTGGTGTTCCAGCAGTGAGATAGATACACAGAAACTGTCCACTTCCATCTGCTGCTCTGGTTCCCACCTGTGGGAGTGGATCTGTACTGATACTGGACTGTCAGTGAGTCAAAGCTTTCCACACCACATGATCAACAAGTGACAGTGTTGAAGCCACATTCAAATGAAACAGCCCGTAAAACAATGTGGCGCATATAACACTACCACCAGACACCGCAGTGTAAATCAGCTTTGTTGAGAGCAGTGGAGCATAGTGGTTTTACATGAATTATGCAGAAAGAGGGTTTTTTTAATGGCAACTATGAATATGAGCTTACATCTTTTTAGGGCAGGGTGAAGTAATAATTCATCCTGGTTGTTCTCTTTATAACATCACAAGTCTGGTTTCTCTCATCCAAAGATTTACAGCCTGAATCCCACACATCTCACTCCATCTCCCATTCTCTCCCCTCCCCCTTCTCATGCTCACCCCTCACTCCCACCCCCGAGATTCCCCACATTCCTCGAGCTTATCTTGAAGAATGGGTCGGTGGGCTTGAGTAAAAGCTGAATTAGAAGCCCTCTATTCTGCGTGTCAGTGCCGTGTGCACCTTGAAACATCTCTTTAAAAATCGGCCAGGGGTAGATTCACATTCCTGGCAGAATTCCACCAAAGCAGCAGCCCAGCTCCCTCCCTCTGAGATAAAAAGCTGGTTGTATTAAGCTGATTCTTTGAGTTGGGTTTATTAGACATGCCAAAGGGCCTCCCCAGATATTTTTTGATGAAAAAGAATGTTTTCACAGAGCCAACAAATACCAAGCTCTATTAGACATAATTCAGCGATGTTTGATTTAATAAAATGAATCAAAAATTGTAGCGCTGCATAATTCTGTAACGTAAAAGAAGCAAGTTCAGCTAAAAAAAAAACAACAAAAAACAGTGAAACAGATGGTTGACTAACACTCCTTTATTCTGCAGAAACTGTTGGGAGTCTCCCAAGCTGAGATTAGACAAAAATGCCAGGAGAGGGTGAAGGAGTTGGAGGAACTGAAGACATCAGTCGATTCACTGAAGGTGAGGACATTTTGTTAAAAACATTCTGTTTCTTTCTGCAAACCAGCTGCATCTGATTAAAGTCAGGAGAGAGCACCTGACTTCAGGCATTTACTGTAGATGTAGGCAACTGGACATTTTAGGTAAGTCTCAAAGTCCATTTGTAGTGTGCTGCTGCTACTTTGCTCTCATATCCTGCTAAAAAGTGCAAAAAAACAAAAACAACAGCCTGTGAATTAGTGTTGGACGACACATTATTGGGCTTCTCCTCATCATGAGTGTGTGGAACATCTTCATTTGTCACCGTTTTTGTTTGTTTGTTTGTTTGTTTTGGTCACACTTTACCCCCGAACCCCCAAAGACACAACGACCTGGATGACCATGAACCTCCACAGACATAAAGTCATCAACTGTTGGTTGTCGTAGCTCATCGTGAACACACATCCTGTGTATTCTGTGCAGAATTCAGCCCAGAGGGCCATGGTGGAGAGCCAGAAGATGTTTGAGGACATGATCCGCTCCATTGACAGGATGAGGTCTGAGGTGACCAAGTTGATCGGTATCAACGAGAAGGCTGCTTTCAACCAGGCCGAGGCTTTGGTTGAGCGTCTGGAACAGGAGATCGATGAGCTGAAGAAAAAGGAGACGGGGCTCAAGCAGCTGTACAGCACTGAGGACCACATCCACTTTTTGCAGGTGACATGAATATTTGGATAATAATAATTTGGAATATGTGGATTTACTCTCAAGTGAAGCACTATGATAAGAATAACTATTATTATAGACTTTATTTAAGACCAAAAAAGTTCAATAGCACTTTCATAGACGGTATGTATATATATACATAATACACATACATTACAGTTCATTTCACTGAAGAAGGACAGGGTGGATTACGGCCTGAATAATACAGTTTTCTTGAGGCTGTCATCCTGCATATAAAATCTTCATCTTCGACCACTTCACCCTGGACAGGTCGCCAGTCCATCACATCCACATAGAGACAAACAATCATTCACACTCACACCTATGGTCAATTGAAAGTGTCCAATTTGCCCAATCCCCTAATCTGCATGTTTTTGGACTATGGGAGGATTTAATTTCTTATTATGGCGTCAGGATCATGATAATTGTTTGAGTTATTACAAGTGCAAAGTATGATGCATTAAATATCACCATCAGTGTTTGGATACAGCCTCCAGTATGTTTATGGCTCTAAAATGTTGAGGTTTTATGAATCTTGATATTTCCACATGGGTTTGAGTGTAAATGTTTGATCCCACTTAATCAAGTATTATTCATGCTCATCAACGTTTGTCTTTCTTTCCCCTCAGAACTTTAACTACCTTTGCACTCCCACTGATGACGGCTTCATTCCTAAAGTTACTGTAAACCCCGACTTTTCCTTTGGCGCTGTGAGGAAAGCTGTGGCTGAGATTAAGGATCGCCTGGAAGAGTTTGGCAGAGAGGAGCTGCTCAAGATCTCCAAGTCAGGTCTGACGTTACCAGCAGAAACATACCACTTTTACATCATGGGCATTAAATATCAACAGCCTCCGTATGCTAAATATGAATATCAAATATCTTACAGTGAGTGAGGTTCCAGTCTACACCACAGAAAGTCGAACATTGGACAGAAAGAGCAGAGGTGAGCACTAACACGTCCTATGGCAATACAACACTGTAGGAGGTTAATTATTGTCCATCTTGACAGTGTAGTCACCCTCAGGTGATGCATGTAAACCACACAGCACTTGCATCATACATTCCTCTGTTACAAACAAACTAAAATAACTATGACAAAAGAATTGAAGGCATGTGTGGGTGTGTGTTCAGTTCGGTCTAATCAGTGCTTCCTCATCTGCAGGCAAAGAAATGATCATGAACAACCTTCCTCCTTCAGAGCCAAGGAGCAGAGCAGATTTTGTGAAATGTAAGTGTATTAATGGGATGAGTGACAGTACTGGTCAATTCATTTACAAAATAATGTTTTTATTCCACTCCCTACTAGACTTCTGCCAACTCAAACTGGACCCAATCACCGCCTACAAGGAGCTGTTCATCTCTGAAAGCAGCAGAAAGGTCATCCGCACCCGGGACCTGCAGCCCTACGGAGATAACGCAGAGCGGTTTGACAGCTTTGCTCAGGTGCTGTGCCGGGAGGCTCTCTCTGGAGGCCGCTTCTACTGGGAGATTGAGTGGAATGGAGAGTTCTCCATTGGAGTGGCCTACAAGAGCATCAGCAGAAAGGGCAAAGGCTCGCTGTGTCTCCTGGGCTACAATGACAAATCCTGGAGTCTCCTTTGTTCCGATACAGGTTACTCCGCCTGGCACAACAGGGTAGACAAACCTGTCAGCGGCCCGCACTCCCCAAGAATTGGCGTGTACCTGGATCACACTGCAGGTGTCCTGGCATTTTACAGCATAGGCAACACCATGACCCTGCTGTACAGGTTTGAGACCACATTCGTTGAGCCCCTCTATCCAGGCTTTGGAGTTGGAACCTCAGTCAAGATCTGCAATGTCAAGTGATTGTCAATATTTGAGCTCTCATTCGAAATCTAAAAATATTGGCTACTTGTTTCTTACACTAAATGGAAATGCTTTTGGGATTTATATTTTTGCTATATTGTAAAATTGTACCAAACCACATAACTTAACTTTTTTGCTTTTTTTTTTTATAAGAAGGCTTTTTTAATGGTGTATATATATATATTTGCCCTGCACATCATATATCACATGTTGCATTCTGCTGTCAAATCAAACAATAATGTTAGTTTTCTAAAAACCTAAGTGAAATGGATAATTACGTCATTATCACACCAGTTGAAACTGAAGAAAAGTATTAAGCATCTGACATTACAGTCTGGATAATATTATAACATGTCACATGTATGTAATAAATGTCAATGTCTCCAGTTCCAATTCTCACTGAATTAAATGTATGACATATTGTAATGATGTACTTATTGTTCAAAATGACTGTACCCTTGTGATAACCCAAGGTATATTTACTTATGTCATGATGCTGTAGGCCACTATTATTGAAAAATACATGTTAAATATATCAAACAAATGTATGAGTATTTCAACAACGTTCATATTGGTGCATTAAGGTATTATCATGGTTTCAGTACATTCAGAATATTTCATTTTCATTTCATTTTGTCATGTTTTGATATCTAGCAGTTTTATTTTTCACCCTGAACTAACCTTTATTTAATGTTGTGTATGTTTACCTATATAATGGCCAACCAGATCATAACTATTACCCTTAAAAATCTTGTTTTGTAACAAAATGATTCATTTATGGTTCAAAATAAAGAGCTACATGAATGAATGGATTGTTGATTTCTATAATGGTTGTTTTTAAAACAAGTTTTATACATGATAGGGCATTCTGTATTTCATTTGCAGTCATGTATAACAAAGGTTTGTTTCAGTAATATCAAATTTAAAAATACAGTTTTGTTGTGTTTTGTGAACCATCCCCTTTATAACCACATGATTATGAATCAGCCTGAAATACATCTTGAACAGTACACTGTTAATACTGTTCAAAATGTGTATTACATTGACAGTGCTCCTGGCTCCCACTGCTGGTTGATTATGGAAACTGATATTACAACAGCATTGTGTCCACAGAGGTGTGACTATAGAAAGCACAAACCTCCTTCAAGGCCACTCAATTGCCATGGAGTCACCCAGTCCCCTATCTCAAAAGGTTGGCAAATGTTTTAAAACAATCCTGAATTCTTATCGCCACCAAAATCTAGTTATATCTTCCTTGGGTGACAACCTACTTCCCAAAAGATTTGATGCTAATCACAAACATGGCCAAAAACCAAATTTAAAGGCAGGTGATTAAATCAATTCTCCAGCTGCTGAAATATTAACAAGACTGTTTAAACCATCATTAAAAGTGTATTGTATGCTATAAATCACTCCTCATCTCCTACCACTTTATCCTCCATATGAGGGTCGCAGGGGGCACTGGTGTCAATCCCAGCTGACGTAGCATGAAATGCGGGGTACACCCTGGACAGGTTGCCAGTCCATCACAGGACCACATTTAGAGACAAACAACCATACTCTCTCATACCTACGGTGAATTTAGTGTCCAATTTTATTAGGCAATCCCTAAATCTGCATGTTTCTGGACTATGAGAGGAAACAAGAGAAAAACCAAGAGGAAAAGGAAACTGGTGGAGTGTCAGTTGTATGCATACAATATGATAAAGTCTGTGATAAATATACAGACAACTCACGATCAAACAAACAATCCTTACAGAAAACAGAAAACGTGTTTTGTTTTTTTCAACATACATCCATTTATTATATACCAGGATTGTTGCTGGAAGTTGAACATATAACGCTCAAGAAAAAAAAGCATGACAGTCCAAAATTCAAACATTGTAGCCAACGAGGCCTCCTTTGCCAATGCACTCGCCAATGTAGAACCACATCAACACTTCGGTGGCCACCAGTCCATTCCTGAGAGCATCCTGTGAGAAAATCAAAATACTGTATTAGCCACTGAATGCTGTGATGATCTGTGAAGAGATATAGAAGGTCATTCACAAACTGACCACTTGTATTGGTATTTCTCATTAAATAATCTGTTAGTTTCTTGAATATCTGATTAGTTGTTTAAATGTTCATAGGTGCTTCCCATCCAAACCTTTAAATGATTATATTCTTTAATGTTTTGTTTTCACCACAAACAGTTTTTTAAACCACAAAATATTCACATTGAAGAATCTGACAAACTTGAGGTTTTGTTTAATTTAAAAAACAAATCAGACAGATTTATCAATGATCCAAAGAGTTGACAATTAATTTGGTAAAGAATTAGCCATTGCAGTCCTACAGACAATGTGAAATACTTGTACACAAACAGATGCTACTGGACATTAAATTTGCACATCGTTTGTCTAAAACACTTGAACATACCTTCACTGTGGTTTGACCGAGACGTCCTGTCTGGAAACCCTTGACGAGGTCTTTGGCTCCCTCAATGGCCTTGGGGATTTCAGCAGGGCTCGGGGGCACAAGCTCAACACGGGCGTAATGCCAGAAGGTTGCTAGCCGAGGTTTGGAATAGGTGACAGCGGCTAGAAGAGAAATAACAATGTGAAATAATGACAGCAGCATAATAAGATAAAATCAATAAAACACAAAAACAAATGCTTCCATGTTGGTGATTGTTTTGACTGATAGATTTATGTCTTACTATGCTGCTAAGTTGGTGAGTGTCGCAAAACAGAATATCATTCATTGAGTAGGAATATGCAATGACAATAAGTACCAACCTGCACTGTTCTACTACTGATTTAGCATTGAGCTCCATCAGCATTGGCTGTTTAGCTACATGGCAAATGTTCAATGAGTGTATCCAAAACAAATAATGAGGTAGCTAACCAGACAGAAACCTCCTACAGTTTTCATGCTCAAATGTAGTTTTGCAAATTTCTACTACAGTCATTTAGCAAACACCGAGTCCACTTCATTTAGTTTGTGACCAGGTCACGGTGAAACTGACAGCGTCGGCCTCGCTACATTAAGTCGCAGGAGATAACACAAAATCTACGTCATAGTTTGTTATTACTAGACCCATATGTAGGACTGTCTCATAAAATAACAAAATTAACTCACCGCCGACCATTGTCGGTACTTTAGCGACCAGCCTTTGCACTGCCTGTGCCATGTTGAAGTATTTGTCGATGCTAACCGCTGTTGCTGTTTCTGCTAGCCGACTGAATGTCACCCCCAGAAGGACCCAAGAACGTAGCTAGCTGACCACACAACTGCCTGTACAGAAACATCCAAACTGCGATTATTACATAGTTAGTTCGCATTTCAAAATGTCACGTTAGCGTGGCGTGCGGCCTTTTAACATTTCCACGAGTTAAATATTATTCGATTTATTCTCTCTCTACAGCGGGCAATCGTAGACTTTATGTATATAAAACAGTTGAAAGCTAATTAAAGGTTAACTGCTGATGCACAAGCTACAGTTTTGTCATGCGGCCAGCAGGGGGTGCAGTGAGCCACATTACAGAAACTGATATGGCATAATCATGAATAAGGACATTGGAGAAATGAATGTGGCTGTTATTCAGTATAACATTTTATCACAGCATATAGGTTTTGTTTATTTCTCTGTTGTTATGTGGAGTGTTCTTTTTAACACTTGAAGGTGTGTCACCTTCCACATGATTCCAATTGTGACCCACTGAAATCACCACCTGTATTCACTCAATCATGATTGGATGATGCCCCTTTTGAAAATGTTTGGTTGATGGTTGTTGACCATTGTGTGCCCTTGTTAAGTCCTTCAAGCCTATTAAATCCACATTCAAGTAGTTTTGTTCCTGCTCCATACAAGAGTGCCTGAAGTTAGTTTTTCTCTTGTGCGTTCATATTGTTCTTTAAGAGCACCATCTTGAATCTGTCAAAATAAAGACCGTTCTCAAGTAAACCACCACCTTTTTCCCATGTATCTCAACACTGGATCTTCACCAAGAGGATTAGTGAGAGCCATTTAAGGTAAACTACAGCTTTCCAGTACACATTTTGTCATCCTTCCACACAATGTTTCACTCAGTCATTTATGGAAATAAAAATGTTTCCAAATGCTTCATATTTGTAATCAAGAGCAAACATTTATTTCATTTGTATCATGTACTTAAAACACATACCCAATAAAATACATTTATCCTGTATACTTTACATGTTCCTTCTCCAAAGGACAGCAGATTACTCATACAGAATATCAATTTTTTAACAAAAAGAAAACATTCCCATTGCATTTCTGTTCACACAGCAAGTTATTTGTATTAAACAGATTGAGATTATAGTTCTGCAATTCATTTATTCTGCATTCCATGTGACTAAGACGACATAAGACAGATGCTGACTCAGACAAATGCTTAACTTCTCTGTGTACTGACTGTTATATTTGTTCTGTTTCGTCTTTTGGTTTTCTTTTGTGAAACCCTGTGATAATGTGATAATCTTAAATGTTTCTAGTCGAGGTTGGAAAACCTTCAGAATGATGTATCTTGGTTGGTCACAAAGATGACCGTTCATTGTCGTCTTCTTCCTCCTGCTAAGATAAAAGTGAGACAACATGGTTAAGAAAGTGGCTGCCATTAAAGTGACGAATGTGCGAGCAGATTAGAAATGTAGGTTACAGTATTTCATTCACCTCAGTGACATCTCTGGAGTCAGTCTGCTTCATCTTGTGATAGCTTATCTTATCCATGACTGATAAGGAAAGAAAATGTCCTCCTTCTTTTACAAGCATAATAACATCTTCTAGATATTTATCCTCCACATTTTGGCCATTCACTTCTACCACCACGTCTCCCACAAGCAGTCCTGTACTCTGCCCCGAGCCACCAAAAGCCACCTATAGGAGAAGATAGCAAATTATTATAAAATAAAAAAAACACTATACTGCTTTGTGTGCTTTAGTGATAAAGCTGTGTAAATATCACCCACCTGGCTGACAAAGGTCCCAGGACTCTGTGGGACACCACCTAGATTGAAGCCAAACCCCAAAGGTCCTTTGCAAAGAGAACAGAGTCTGGGTTTACATGAGCCATCTGTTTCCCTCTGGGAAGACGTCTCTTCTTCAGAACCTGCTCCTCTGCTCTCTTTTACTTTGTCAGTGGCAGTGTCCTCACAGAAGAGAAGAGGTGACAGACCAAACTGCAGAAATACAAAACAAACACTGAGCTTTGTCTAGATAATCGCTATGTTGACTTATAGGACTTATGATTATGATCAGTAGTAGAAGTAGCAGTAGTATGTATGTATAGTAGCAGTATGTTGATAAGAATGTAACATTTGTATTAGTTTGGAGAGCTACTGATTGTGATCTGTGTTATACCTCAGTTTGAGTAATATAATCTGTTATTCAGGCAGATGTTATAGAGCGAGCAAATGTAATACCATACATCTCAGACTCTCTCTTATCCCAAGAAGGTTAAATCAGGTTAAATCAGTCATGCATCACAATAAGCCCTGTCAATTTACAGTTGTATGGAACTTTATTCTTGCACATTTTGCACTGTCGTTGCTGGTTTTAACGACTTGTTTTTACAGGTGTGTATTGTGTGTTATTGTCAGGTTTTACTAGATTTAATGTATTCTATACTTGCAACATTCATTCTGTGATGTCTGTGAATTATACAGTACGTCCTTTGTTTGCTGTTTGTTGTCTCTGTTGTGCTGTGTATTGTCCTGCAGCTGATGAAGCACTTTTGCACCAGAAAAATGTCGATTGTTAAGTGCTCCCAACCTGTGTGTAAAACTCCAGGCCCTGGGAAGTGATGGTGGTGAGGGAAACCTGTTGTCCACTGTGTTTCACTCTATTCACAATGTCTTCATGGGTCAGTGTCTCCGCTGACTCTCCATTAATCTCCAGCAGCAGGTCTCCATCCTGCATACCTGCCCGTTCTGCTGAACTGTCTCTGTCCATTTTATGCAGAACGTGGTCTGTTGTTGAAAAATACAGCAACATTATTTTAGAATACTTAGAATGTGTCTTTCTACCTTTTTTTTTGTCTCTTACGTGTGCGTCTTGATTGTGTCCTCTCCAGACGAAGGAGGAAGCCATAGCCATCAGGCCCAGAGACCAGGTGGAGTTTTCTGGCCATAAAAGGCAGCTTGTGTGGAACAGCCATGCTGGGTAGAATTGGCATCTTGTGTTGCAGGTAGTTCTTCTCACTCTCACTGTCAATCACTAAGATGGTGATGTGATTGCCACATTTCTTCATCTACAGAAAAACTTTTCATCAGTCTGAGTATACAGAATATTGTGTTTGGATATAGATCATTTCATCTCCTGACACCTAAAACACCCTAATGTGCCCAAAAAGCATTTACTTTGGTGCATTTATTCACATGATATACTACAGATTTAGTGCTTAGTTCAAGTTCAAGCTCTATGGCTGTCTCTCAGTTGTCATAAAAGCCTCTGATAAATGAATTTATGTAATAATTATAGTAATAAAGTAACTATATCAGCAAGAGAGCAATGTCCCTTCGCTTTTTTAACGTTTAATGAGAAATGGTTTTATTTAAACTGTGCACCATGAGACATACTTAATACATATTCAATTAGAACAAAACCATTTAAATACAATTATTCTAAAGGTAACAGGTTGACTATGTACCATCCTGTTGAGTGCAGAGGGTGAAAGGTCAGACACTTTTGCTCCGTTCATCCATACCAGGCGATCTCCCTTACACACTCCTGCATCCTCAGCTGCGCCTCCTGTCACCAGACTCACAGAGAAGTGGCCTTTTTCTCCTGCAGGGCAAAAACAGGAGGAGCGACTGAATAATACTGCTTATCCAACTGAAAATCCCTTCCTTGTTTAACTTTAATCCTTGAGCTTACTGTGATTGCCACAAGAAGCATTACCTTCCACAGGTGTGAAGCTGATGCCCAGTCCTGAGACAGGATGTCTGGTGATGTGGCAAAGTCTTGGTGGTTTGGTGTATTTGCCCATGTGAGCTCTGGCCAGATCTCTGAGGTCTTGGCCTTGTGACACAGCCTGCTCATACGCCTCCTCATTGAACACTAATAAACACAAGTGGTGTCCACTTAGCTTTATCTTCCTGGACACCTTTTTCATAAATGAGAAACACAGTAAATCCACTGCAAAGCCAGTATATACACCTCTGTGAGGTTTCCTTCCATTCAATAATGTCTGACTCTCATCTCACCTCAGGATGGGGTAGATCATCAACATAGCAGTTGTTGACTTCCAGAAGCCGGTCTCCATCTTGAAGGCCACTGTACCCAGCCACTCCAACTGGGACCACATTTCTGATGATGTGACCATGACGCCCCCTCTCCGCTCTCAAATGAAATCCGTAGGATTCCCCTTCCTCTCGTTTTAGGACACAGAGACGAGGACTCGGTGGCGGCGCAGAGTCTGTGCAGGACAAAACACAAAAGTGCTTTTATACGGAGAAGACTTTCCTCATGTTTGGATAGATGTAGTTAGAACTGCTCTATGACGGATACCTGCATCATCTGTGATGACCATCACAGGGTTGTCTATTCCCTCTTTTGGATTAAATGAAAATTTTCTGCAGAGGAGATGGGAGACTTTGGACCTTACTGACATTTAGATTTCATTATCTAGTAAGCTTTGTAAACAAAGTACACTATCTTTCTATTCATGGCCCTCTAAACCTAAACTGACACTTCAGACAGGAAATGCTTGTTTTAATTTTCTAAATTTTGAATATATTATATGACATGCACATCACCATTATCATAATAATAACAACAGCATTTGTCTGTTGGCCTTATCTTGGTGTCATCAGATGTTTCTGCTACAAAAGATGAAACATTAGGTCAAATAATGAGTTGTTTGGAGAAACATAAACACTGCGACTTTTGCAGTAGAACACTTCACTTTTAGGTTTGAAATGACATCAAAACAATGAGGGTGTTTTAATTTTCGTTGGTGCAAACAATTAAATAAAAGCAGACTTACTCTGTCAACCCGATGATTTTCACCAAACCTTGAAAACAGAAATTATATTAAGTTAATGGAATAACTGCACAACAGTCACACAATATGTGATGCTGTTACCATTCTAATTTTCAATCTACAATACCATACACTCCAAATCAAATTTGGAAATTTTCAAATTTAACAGAACACAAACAATGCACAATGAATCAACCTACAGAAAACAATATGGTATGTCAATCTGAACTTGCAGCTCTGTGAACATCTGTGTATAGTTTTGTCTGCTAAACTGAGACTGTGAGTTGAGCTGAGCCGTGGATCCCGTATCTGTTGACGATGATTATCAGCAGAAGAATCATAAAACTAGGTTTGACTTTATGTGATTACCTTTAGTCTTTGGCCTCACTAAAGGGGGAGGGAGATCAACAACTTTAACACTTTTTAAGTTGTGGCAAAAAAAATATGGCAGCTACAAACTGAGTTAACCTGAACATTTTCACATAAATCAACTGCAACGGATGTTTTTTTTTTATCACTGACACTGTCCCTGAAGACATTATATCATTGACATTATATCATTGACATTGACATATGTTCAAATACAAAATGTTCTGTGACACATTCAATTACAATTACTGTCACAATATACAGTATCTTCATCAATAGCAACATAACAAATGTTATTATTTAAAAAGCTTGAACAAAATGTAAATAAAATGAATTCATGATTAACTTGTGGTTAATGAGTCTCTCCATCATGGGACAGTTTACACACTCAACCATCACTGTGTCCTTCACTGTGTGAAACTGCTTATCTGTGTGATTCATCATGTCACTGAGTCCTTGCTGCTTTGATACAGGAACATCCAATGAAATCAAAACAAATGGTTGAGTACGCACGCACACACACAGTGTTGTACAGCTGTACAGCAATTCTTCTTAAGACTCTGCATAGACTTCCATTAATTTTTACATCCTAACCAAAGCCTTATCCCTAACTTTAACCACAACCAGTTAATGACTAACTCTAACCTTAACCTAAACCCAATTCTATCTTAGCCCTAAACATAACCTGTTCCACAGAAATGAGGTTCAGCCTCTTTAGGACCAGGACTACTGGTCACGAAAAGGTCATATGAGGTCATTAATAAGCCTACACACAGAGAGTGAGAGAGAGAGAGAAATCTTTTCCATTTCATTTTTTAACATCTCTGTGGCCAAATAGCCTCCTCTCCTCAACAGCATATACCACAGGCACTAATGGATCACTGTTTGCTTTTCCATGCCATAAACCTTCTTTTCAAATGTTCTAGGACGCAGTGGACCTCCAGACACACATAAAGACAAACAGCTGACGCTCAGTAGGGTCTGCTGATTATCACAGTTGTTGTTTTTTAAATGAAGAGTGTCCACACAACCAGTTGAATAATTTCTGCTCAGTTTGACAAAGTATAAGGCATTCTATTACAAATCCAAATTGCAGCACAGTGGAACATAAACACACATATGAAACACATAGAACATTTTAAAGGTTTAGATCTAATACCTGAACTCGAACTCATGTTGTGTTTCTTCCCCATCAGGTCAGCAGTCAGCGACAAAGAGAGAGGCAGCAAATGGAGTTGCTCACAACCAAACATTTATTCTGACCACAGAGACTCCTCCCCATGAGGGGGGCACCAAAATGAATGTTTAAACTGTGTGGGAAAAGTATTATACACACCACCACGTGTAGTATCCCAAACAAGATATTATGTACTGTTCCATCTCAACAAATTACTTTGTTTCTGACTGAGGAAAAATTGCAACTATCTGTGAATGTGTGTGTACTAGGTTTGTGCCTGTTCACACCCAAATGTTGCTGTTCAAGGCCACAGTTTAGTGGCAAAACACCTCAAATTTCTCTGGATGAATTGTTGCAAGTGATGTGAGATTAAAGTGATGATATTAAGATAGGACTGCACTAAATATGTCAAAAATGTTCCAATCAGTCCATAGCGACAATTATCGTGATACATGTCAAATGATTAGAGAAAGTTGAGTGAAAGTTGAAGAAGAAAACAAGATAGTTATGGTTTTAACTCTTTTTATTGGCAGAAAACAAATATAACACATCTGAGGTAAAACATTCAAATCAGTTCCATGTGTACCTCAAAGTGTGCTTGTGTGACATGCTTCAGTTTCAGGGTCTGCTGGTGTTTGTGCTGTTTCACTGTCCCACTGTCATGTCTCACTTTGACACCATCGAGGACATGTGAAAAGACCCAAAACCACCAAAAATATAACATAATAATGTCAAACCACACCACTGCCACATCACATTCTTAATGTCAGCCAACAAACAATAATTTCCCGCATTTGACATGGATTAGGAAGATATCACTGCCCATCTGTTATGGAGAGGATGAACAATTATTATAGCCACCTATAACACTTTGAACACTTAAACTTACAATTAATTTATGAATCGTGTTTTTAACCACACTAAAATTCATTGATCATTTGACTTGCACATTGAACAGTGTTGAACCAACTTGGGCAAGGTGAAGTCAACAAATATCTCCACTAGATGGCAACAAAATCCAAATCAAAATGTCTGCGCTGACAACAGCTGTATCGTTTTACTGACATTTTGAACAAGCAAATAGAATTATATTTGTTGTGAATTATTTTTACTGGTACATTTATGACAAGACCTGTGTGTATGTTTGTATACTGGCAGTGGAGATTGGCATCACTGTTTTAATGCAGGGATTGGGACAGCAAACTCTACTTGATAATCCAAACTAGAGAATCAACAACAGGCCCTGTGTATAGGGCGCATTTGGGCAAATCCCCATCCATTTGACTTTGCTGGTCTGAAATTATTTTATTTGCTTGACCAGCATGTGCATTCTTTCTCGTGGGAGCAAAGGCCCACACAGTCAATTAGTAACTTCACCTCAGCTGCCATTCAAAGGTTAGGCTACGTTGCATGTCACTGGCACAGTACTTTTGAAAATGAAGCGAGACTTTACATCGTCCATTTCACTTCATGATGTGATGCAGTTTAAGTTGGCACAGAGACGGACAACACATGGCATTCTTAGGTGATGGAGAAAGAGTTGGTGACGGGGGATTTGTATACATTTGTAAAATGACAAAAACATAAAAGACTTTGTGTATCTTGTGTTAGCTTGACCTTCCTGAAATGGCGAGAGAGGGAGGGAGAGAGAGAGAGAGAGAGAGAGAGAGAGAGAAAGGCAGCAGGGTTTCTATGGGACTTTTCAGGCCTGGGTCTGGAGCCAAGCTTCCTCCCCTCTTAGTCGGAATCATTCCTGATGGGATCCTCCCAGCAACAGGAAGACACTGAGCTCCCATCTGTGCCTAAATCATTGCCAAAACACTGGAGTGTAATAGTGACCAAAACACTGTTGAATTGAAAGTTACCTTGGGTAAGCTTCTTCCATTTGCTTTACATATCTCATATGACAGCTGTTCTGTTGACCTCACTTTAGTGGTTACTGTGAATCAGTAGATGACCCTACAGGGATAAGGAACCTGGAGGGTGTATGAGGAAGACAAAGCTGCAGAACCACCAGTGTTGCTTGTCATTTTGCATGAGCCTGAAGCTAATTTCAGCTTCATATGGGCCTGTGTGGCTTCTGTGCAGAGAATCCGAAGGCCACTCTTTCACCATGACACACATTGCTTCTCTGTGAGCGTCTGTCTTGTGTTTCCTTGGTCAGTGAATCCATGGCAACAGCAGCGTGAATGGTCCATTCAGGACCCCTAGAAAACTATGCCTCTGAAAATATACTGTCAATCTATAAACAACTTGCAAAGATGCTTTGATCAAAACACCTGTGGTCAAAGCAGGGAAATAATGAATGAATAAATTAATATGATCCATTTTCTCTCATCTCAAGCATGAAGTTATTTATTCAATCAGTGATTTGAGAAGGATTCATGACTGTTGCACTCAAATGTTACAGAGATTGTTTTCAGATATGTTTAATTTTTATGGTGGTGCATACTCATGAAATATTAAATCAATATAGTAAACCAATGGTGTTGAGTTTCAAATCAAATCGTCATTATCCTTGGATTATATTGAACATTATTTAAATTTGGCCAGTATATGTTCACATTGAAGCCACATGGTTAGATAGTGGTTAGTGCTCTTGCCTTGCAGTAAAAATATCTGGAAAACAAGGGCCTTTCAAGAGCATGGAGTGGCTTCTTAACATTGGGGGATAAAGCAGTAGAAGATGAATGAATGAACTTTGTTCCTCCCCAACACATCCTCTCAACCTTGGATTGAGAAATGCTTTGAGCAGCTTCAGTCAGCAGATCCGTTTGGACAGAATCATAGTACAGATGTTGTCTGATGTTCAGAAATGTCTTATGTGAAATCACCCTGATACTTAGGCATAAGTACTTAAGCATGCTGTGAAGAAATCCAGTGATGTTATGATGTTTAATGATTCTCTGTCAGCAATTAAAGGCCGATGTGATATTTTGGATTGTGCAAGACAGGTTTTCTTGTTCATGTGTCATGTTTGTTCTTGTTCATGTTAAACATATAATTGTTATGTTTAGAGTTGAGTTTTGGCACTGATCTGGTCCTGTCAGTCAATTTTTATTTTAATATTATTATTTAGTAGATTACCAACTATTATGGTGTCCCGTGAATGAACTCCTCGTGCATTCCTGGTGCATTGTGATGTGTGGTGAAAAAATACCATGAACTAATTTACCTGAGACCACACTATTCGTCAGATGCAATTACTGCTGACTCAACAAAGTAAATATCTGCCAAAAATTCAGTTCATTTGAAAAACGTCTTTTTTTTCCAGCACTCAGCTTTACATTGAGCAATGACTACATCCTCTGCAAACTGTGCATGTAAAAAAGGGAAATGATTACTGGGGTGCTCACCCCACCCATCACATATTGCATGATGATGACAAAAAATCCTGCAAATGGCTTCTATGAAGATAAAAGTGTCTTATACATTATAAAACTTATTTTACGCACTCTGACAAATGTATGTCCTTACAAAATGTATAATTCTCAAAATGTATCAATGATATGATAAAAGTAAAATAATTAATTTCATATTTGAACACATGTTGAGGGATCCAATTTTAATCCAATAATTAATGAGTATATAATTGTTGTGATTATATGAATAGATGCGAAAGCTCCAGGCTTTTCTGCAGAGTGATCCAATTGGCTGAGAGGAACAAGTGTACAAACACGTAGGAGTGACGTTAATTTACAAAGACGAATGATGTGGCAAAAATCATAGGGCGAATAGAACAAAATAGTTCCCCCGTACATTTGTTGTTATGATACTTTGTATGTCGGAGTCTTATGGGGTTGTTATGTATTTCACACAGAACATTAAATGTAGTAAATATGCCAAAGAACCGGGCAATACACACGACATCGCTTATTTTAAAATAAGTGACACGATATCCATCCGCCCTGTCGAGTGCACTTCCATTTCCGGGATGTTTTCTCTGCTGACCAGCCTCCATCGCCATTGCAGGTCCAGGGAGTCGGTGTAGTGGCAGTTAGTCGTTAGCTAGGGGAAGCCCGAAAGTAAACATCTAAGGGACGAATCTAAAAGAACCGTCACACCGACAGCACGATTTGAATAAGGTTTACAATACATTAATTCGGACTTTAGGCGTAGAGGCTCCCTGGCTGTCCGACTAGCATCTGAGAGAAGCAGACGTAGTTTGTTAGCATAAGAAGAAACCAGAGGAGAGTGACAGAGGAACCGCCATGGCTCAGATCCTGCCTATTCGTTTTCAGGAGCACCTGCAGGTATGTGACCGACAATTTAACTATTCATTCACGTATGAATGAATGATTAAATGGTCAGGTATATTTCGTCTCCCGGGCTGAATTTCCACGAGATTCTCGGTTGTTCCAGAGACTTTTCAAAGTCTTAACAAGCTAAGTTAGCTTTCGCGAGCTATGCTAACTAGCTTTGCAGGGTGGATGACGTTTATCACAGTTAGCATCTAGCCGTCTTGCTAAGTCTGACTAGCCACCCTCGTTCATTATTTAAATGACGAATGTCCAGTCTTCAAAACCACAAGTTTTTACACGTTTCGAAGAATTCACATTCTTAAACACTATGCTGAAGGAACATATTCTAAAGCCAAGTTTGACCATGGAAACATTCTCAGTTCATTTTCTTGGTACGCTGCTGTAGTGCAAAGTGGATATTGATAGAACAGCCGTAAATTAACACTACCTGTGCTAACGTAATACATTTAAAAAAAAAGTATCTCTGCACACTTTACATCACACAACAGCGCTGCTAAATAAGTGAAAACATATTGTGACTTTCTCAGTCGAGTTATTTCTTGTTTGGCGTTGACATACCTTAAAATGTATATCGTTTGATGACTTTAAGAGGATTGCCCGGCTTCAGGAGATTGTCATTTTTAAAGGTTGTAGAATGGTCATGTGGTGTGCTGGCCTGTCACAAAGCAATCTGACGACCTATGTTGAATGAGTTTGGCCGTGGTTCAAACATTCACTGAGACTGACTCCTGTGCCTGTTATATGAAAGACAAACTATTGCCTTGATTTGGCTGTAAAGACGGGGTTATCTCGTATTGTTGTACAAGTGTGATTATGCCTACAGCATTTGCCATAAACCCATTAAAAGTACAGATTGGTTAGGTGTAGGGCATGATGCTAATAAATTCAGTCTAGTCTGTTGGCTCTCAAGATGTAATTAATAAGTCATAGTTTCAGTCAAGTTACAAATTAGGAATAGGATCTGCCTACCTCTCAGCTTAAAGAAAATAATTTCCCTATTCAGCCTTTGTATTTCTTTTTCCATCTTTAACTTAATTTAAAAAGCTTTGTTCCTCAAAATAGCATAAAGTGACAGATGTGTTTGGCTCAATCCTTTACTTGTGATCTAAGTAGTTTGTGATGTTTCTTTAGTTTTCCACATATCTTACATGTCTTATGAGCACTTATTAATAACTACAGTGCTGTGACATTGATCCCTCAAGTGAGATCAGAGGTCAAGGACAGAACCATTTTAGTTGATGCTGACATATAGTATTGGTCAGTGACAGGGAGGATGTTTTTTTTCCCGATCAGCTGGCCCTGGTATAAGCTATAACTCTAATATATATTGCTAGAAAAGCAAGGTCCATTACAGTGCATTTAATTTAAATTTTGTCAAATGTTTTTCAGTGAGTTAACATATTGGTCTGTCACAATAATATTAATAAAGCTTTGTTGAGGTCTTTTGTCTGTGCAGTTACAAAGACATTATGGGAGTTAATATGGCTTCTTTGTTAAATCATTTTGATTGAATTTAGTTGTGGGAGTGAAAAGAAAACACAACAGTGATGAATTTAGCTTGGAACTCATTTTATGTAACCTATTTGTATGATAATATAATCATTTGTTCAAATTTCCTCCACTGCTCAGCATTTCAGTTGTGTAAGGTTAAGCTGTGATTTAAAAGTGCTTTCCCTGATTTTGTGTCAATGGCATGTGACGAGGTCATATTCACATGTGATATCCAGCAAATTTTACTAATGCATGACCTGCATATGTTTCATGCATGTTTTACAGTATGCATCACTTAAGCAGTTCATGCAAAATATTGGAGACATTATGACCTAAAATATTCATTAAGACAATTTATCCCATTTACCTTATTAAATACTAAATGCATCTCTTTTTTGGATTTGCACATTTCTGACATGTTCATCCTGAGGATTGTTTGGATTATTCTGTCGACTGTCTTTTTGTGAGACATGATAAGATGCTTACAAAGCTCCTCACAAGAGCACCCAGGGAGTAGGAAGGATGTTATTGGAGCAATAGAGTCACATGATCCTGGAATGATCTTTATTGACATGAGCTTGTGGGTTCTTCTACGATACTTTAAGGATTTCTCACACCCTGCACATTCAGCAAATCAGGCTGCCTTTTTTTTTTTCACTATCTCATCACCTCATCCTTCTAAACACACATTTGATCATGGACCTAAAAAAATATTAAGTTGAAAGTCTTAATAGATCTCAGTAGAGTAGGTGGTCTCTAATTTGTCTACACTTTTATACATTAACTCGGGGAAGAAAAGCTAATGTTGGACAATATCAGACCAAATCCAATCTGAAGCTGTCCATCTTTGAAATTTTGGATAACCACAGAGAAATCAATAATTACTGCAGGGTGTTATGTTTACTGTCTGCTTAAGCCAAAATTGTGACACTTGACTTAAAATTACAGTAATACTAATGAGCATTTGTGTTGTATCCCACAACTTTGATTTATGTTGTTGAGCGCTTATGTACAGAGATACATGGCAAGCATGTACCTCAGTCTTCTCTCTCTCTTTTTGTCCCTCCCTTTTCTTAAAGCTCTGCAGTTGAGTGTCTTCTGTCACCTGGTCAACTTGCATAGCTTGCATTTTTATATATCATCCATTTATATGGTGAAGCTTACACCCCAGTGTCATGTAAAATGCATTCATCTTGGCACCACATTTATCTTCAGCTCCCTTGGAGTATGAACAAATTTATTAATATACCAGAATTGATCAAATATGATCTTGGGACAGCAGTTAAAATGCAATGCTGAAAATGTCTGCTATAGTTCTTATATACAATTAACTATCAAATTAATGAATGAAGTTCAAGTGATATTAGCATCACCTACCGCCGAGGTGCATATTGGTTTTATGGGTTTGACCATTCAGAGGAGACAATGCTGATGACTGTTATTGACACATATTGTTCCATAATAACAAGTATACATACACAGATGTTTCCTAAACACTTCTGTACACAGCAGTTCTCCAGTTTACAAAATATGTCATTAGTTAAATCTCTCTGCTAAAGCAAATACAAAACACTGAGAATGTTTTTGGTAAATGTGTAATATGTAGGCAGGGGCCCCCAATCATTTTGTAGAATGCAGTTTGGGGGGGGGGTTTGTTGATGTTTATTTAAATCAGTGTTGTTGGTTGTGTAAAACAAGATGTTTGTGTTCTGCAAAATGATTCAGTTGCTTGTATAGGCAAAAAGATGGGACTTAGGCTGGCAGACTAAAGACATATTATTAAGATTTTTTTCAGTGGTTTTAATATGTTTGTAGCGTCTACTCTTACTGTATGCAGTTTTGTTGCCATGCTCCTTAAATACCACTCTACAAGATTTGCAAGGTACACTTTGAACTTTGCTTGTAACTGACCAGCTGAGATCTCGTGACAGGCTGGTGAGGAAACAGATCTGCTGAAAACTTGACATTCTGTAGCTCTGTTAAAATGTAAGATAAAGTGTACATGTGAGAGAAAAAGGAAACTGTTGTCCCAAAACCACCTCAGCAGAACTTGCCTGGAGTGGAGATGGATGGGCTTGAGAAATCCATGCAGTCCTTCCTTTTTTTCCTCCTCCTGTCTGTTTATCTGTAAAGGCTGCCCTCCTTCTTCTCACCCCTGGGCCAGTCACATGTCCCCTTTCGGTGTCACATGGTATTGGAGGAGGCAGCAGTGGGCAAGCCTGTTGTTTCAGTCCTAGTAGACAATGGGTTCCTGGTTTCCTGTTGTGGAGCGCTGCAGTGAAGTGCTGCAACCCTCAGCACATTACATAGCACATCCTTCCCTGCACTGCCTTGCCTTGAACTTAACATGTGTGGGACACATAGCTTTTTATGCTGACCAAGATGCTGCTTTCCTTTGAAGGAAGAGCACACAGGTTAAATCAACAGATGGGATTCCCTTTGGGTCATTAAGTGTCGTTTAAAACTGCTGAATATTTTTTTACCTTTTGTAGGCTTCAGCAGCAACTGTGAGCTCAAATTTGTGGCTATTTATAGAAATTAACTGAAGTTTAACACAGCTTCCTTACTAGAGAGCATAGTAATTTAAAACATTTGAGCTGAGTGTTGGTCTGTGGAAGAATGTACACGAGGAGAAAAACCTCTTTACCAAAGCTACAGTACATGATGTATCAGTTATTTGTATTGAGCAAGAGCCACATGAAAATAATGCCATTGATTTTGGTAGCCATATCAGATGTATACCCGATATATTGCAACAGTTGCCAGGGAACTCTCAAGGGTCCACATCATGAAATAAATAGAGGTAGGCAACATATATTGTCTAAGATAATACTGTTTTAAAGATATGCAAATTGACTTATGAAACATGCACTGAAACTCCACACATTTCTTGTATGCGATCAGCAGTGAGCAGGTTTCAGTGTCACATGACCACTAGCTGGCCTACAAGATCACATGACCTCTCCACCTACACCTGCCCCCACAACTAAGTCTTGAAATTACTGTACTGTACAACATTTGAATGTTTACCCAGAGTTCAATGCTCCAACACTATAGTTCAGTTATAGGTCTTGTAATTTTTACTTGAATGCTTAAGTTTAAAGAGAATACCAGTTATTTTCCTGAAATATTATGTCCAGTTATATAATGCCTTTGTCATATTTAAATTTAAATATTTTGTTGCCATTCCAGCCAGTTTGAAACATAAATGCACTAAAGTGATAGACAAAGTCTGGTGACCTATAGTGAATATGTCTGGTTACTGTAGCTGCAGTAAATCCTCAATTATAAAACCTCTGAGGTCATAATAGATAGCATTCATCAACACTGTCATGATAAAATCCCAGGGTACCTAGCATGCTTTCTTATTTATTGATTGACATTAACCTTCAAAGTTTATTTGAGTTTAAGGTAGCATTTCTGTTCCAAAAATTTTGCCTGGCAGAGACTAAATTTAGACGTCCTAATATTGAAGATGTAGTTCTGAAAGTGATTAAAACGGAGCAATGCAAAAAGTTAATTCATGATTTTTCTGGGAACGAGTGATAGCAGTTTATTATGTAATTGTGAGTCATTTATGAATCTTATTGGCAGTCTGGTGTTGCCATTGCAGTGGCTAGGTGGGTGTTGGTAACAGTAGTCTTCAGGTACAATTTTAAACTATTGATTTAATGGATTCTCTGTTGTCTTTCACAGTATGATTTCTATCGACAAGTAGCTTCTAATATTTCCATGAGGAGTTCAGTGACCATGTTATTGTTATTTTCAGAGGAGTATAACAATGCTATTGCTCCCCTGTCAAATTTAACCTCTACCTTACCTGCCTGTTGTGCTAACTACAAGGTGAAACACAGTAGCACATAGCCAAGTCAGGCAGGGAACAGTAATGATTGCGTGATTTTCCAAATTGGTAGTAGCTTCACTCGACTGACCTGCTTTCTCCCAAATTCCTGCTCACTGATGTCACAGGAGCATTACACAGTAGCCCACAGCGGTTTTACTATAAGCTTCACATAGAAAACCAGTTTGACAGACCACATTGAGGTGTGTTGTCTTCCAGCAGGGCAGTATATATCTAAATCAGTTGTACTTTGTTTCAAGAAACAGAGTTAACATAGTCTTTGTGATAAGGCTGCACTGCTATTTCCTGTTTAAAAAAATATTGTTTTATGGTGAATGAAATTACTTCCTGCTGATCCCAGAATAGATGCCAGATGGTAGAGACGGAGAATGAGTTTCTAGACATATACTGACTCAAAAACTATTTAGTAACAGAGAAAAAACTTTCTTTTCGTGATTTATGTGTGTTATGTGTCCCTTGAACTGGTTTCCAGACATTAGAGAGCCTGCCTAAGTTAGGCAGTTAAATACACAGTCCTAGATCTCAGAACATGGCATCTTTTGATATTGTTAAAAAGAAAATTCTCATAATATACAATATACTGTATATTTTAAGCCAGGTACAATATAAATATTAACCCAATATTAGTGTGTCCATTTCATTAAATATAGTTTTATAGTTGCTGTTAGCGGTTATTACTGAAAGTAGAGGGTCTAACGTTTATGAAAGCTTAATCTAGATTGGTTTTATGTCTTTCCTCCTTGCTGGCCGTAACACTTCTCTAAGGTCATTTATCACTGTAGCATTGAAAGTGAAACGGGTTACCCATCAATGAAAGAATGTGGGTGGGGCATGGCTGTGGGCTGTCGTTGATAAAAGGTGGTACCATTTCACCGAGCAATTCCAAGAACTGTGGTTTGTCTTTGCTGATTAGGACTTAACTGTGGCAAGTTCTGAACAGTGAAGAAACTTTTTTTTTATCATTTCCAAGCCTTGAAGTCACTCACCACCAAAGAGGGCTTGGTTGTAGGTGGGGCTAGCAAGCTTAATAGGCTCCTTGGCAAAGAACCAACACGTGTTCACGAAACTGCTCTTGACATTAGAAAATTTATACCAGGGAGTCAAAAGTAATGAATCTCCTTTTATGGCAGGCCAAGTAAAATTGTTATTAATAATCACCATTTAGACACAAATCATTATAATGGAATGAGCTGGTATTCGTAGTAGACATTTTTTCATCATATAGTTGTTTTTACTATGATCAGTTATACATTCATCAGTAAGCATCTACGTGTTGTCTACTAAAGATATGTCAGTTTGTGCCTCTGCAGATGTGCATGAAGTTTAATACTACTGTGTTCATGTTTTAAGTGGACTAACTACATTTACAGTGTTATATGATGGCAAATTAATGTTATTTGATTGTCCCTTTTTTGTTTTTCAAGACTTAAAAACAACCAGAAACTTTGAACACTGAACTTTGTTACATGTATCAGGTTTGTGGCATACTGGAAGTTATATCTAAACAAAGATACAAATAAATTATTGACCACACAATTTACAAAATTGTTAATCTACACAGGAAAGAGTTTAAAAAGGAAATCCTAGCCTCAAGGAATTATGTGACATTTGTTTGAGTGCAGTGCATTATTGAAAGGTTGCAAAAGTAGAGGAAGTTGCAACAGAAATATGTGGCCTATGGGAAGTGTTTCTGGTAGTTTCAATTCCGCTAGGCTTGCATCACAATAGCATTTCAGTTTGCAGAGGAAAGCACTGGAAATATCTTTGTACAAAATGCATTTTTAATGACCTTTTCATTGTTAAGCTTTAATTTTGTTAGGCCGATGTTACTGTAGAATTGGTTTGTCCTGACACTACATAAAGCTTTTCTGGCAGAGCCATCAGTGTTGTTGCCCCCAGCAGCCTGTGCTGTGTCTGAGTTGGTGTGAGGCAGTGTGCCCTGTTCTCTGCCTTGGCAGCAATATGTGCTGCAGAGTTTGCTGACTTTATTGACTGCAAAGCAGTGCACCTTTTTCTAAGCATTTCATGCAGGTTAAACCTCTTTACTGTATATTCTACATTGCAGAAACATCCGTGACACTGCTGAACTCTGGTATTTTGTGTTGTTTATTGCATCAGGGTTACATCACAGAGTGAAGGTATACATGATTGTCAATATAGTTCATATTGGTCGTCTTTGTGTAGTCTTCACAAATAGCATCCCATCGAAGTGCACTAAACTGCACAAAGTCAGAGCAGTTGCTTGCAGTGTAGTGGGTCTGTATTGTTGTGTAATATGGTTTTTAGTTTTCTCTATGGTCCATTCTTAAAGAATTTTTGGATGAGCTCTTCACCCAGCCCATTTGACTGTTGTGATGAGTTCCATGTGTCAACAAAGCTGCTCTCAATACTAGATTGTGTTTTAAAAACTAATTTCTTCCTCTTACTCACCCCCATTTTTTCACAGCTCCAAAACATAGGTATCAATCCAGCCAACATAGGATTCAGCACCCTCACCATGGAGTCTGACAAGTTCATCTGTGTGCGGGAGAAGGTTGGTGAGCAATGTCAGGTGGTGATCATTGACATGGCCGACCCAAACTCACCTATCCGCAGACCCATCTCAGCTGACAGCGCCATAATGAATCCAGCTAGCAAAGTCATCGCACTTAAAGGTATGGGAGTGTGTTTGAATTACAGAAGGCACATTTTGGTGTAAAAAGAACAAAATAGAGAAGAATTACATTGTAATACATCAGTGTTATATTTTAATCATCCCCATGAAGCCTTGAATTCTGACAGGTTTGTTTAATTTAGCAACATTGTCCATTTAATAATAGTAAAATGGACAGTAGTAGAGTATTTAAAATGATTTCCATATATTTGTCTGTACATATTCAGCCTTTTAGTTTTTCATTACTAAGTAGTTTTACTGGCCAACGTATTTTTCCCCACACATTTGTCCTGTAAATACTAAAAAATAGCACATTTTTATCATTTTTGTGTAGCATCCATGATTGCTTTGACTTTTTTGTTGTTTTTGTCTTCTCTGTTCTTTTTTTTTTTTTACTTTACTGCTTTCTTATGTGTTTGCAGACGGTGAGTTGAAATTTAACTACTTAACTGTGAAAGTAAAATCCTGTTTTCAAGATATTTATGGACAAAATGCACCTTTTGAAATGATCACATTCAGTATTGCTTTCACCTTTTATCAAAAAAAAGTACACAGACTATATTAATTAAAGTTGACATGATCTACCATCAGGTTCTGGTTTGGTTTAAATTGAACTGAATTGGTACATGCTCTTAAAGACTCATGACCAGGCTATCAATGTTTCCTGTATGTTTAAGAATGTCCTCTGGGTAATTTTTTTTAACTTTCCCCATAAAAAAATAATTCTTTATAAACAGGATTTATCTTTCACAGCATTATAGCTTGCTGGCATTCCATCATTTTTATTATGTGTACAAGTGATTTAGAACCCATTTTACATGTGGTAATGCTAGGGGTAAAATGTGTCATTTTAATTACACATTCTGTCTCAATATTCATTTTGAAATCCATGTTTTCCTTCATCTGTGTGAAGTTTTTTAATTACCCTATCCTGTTGTTTCACTTGTTTCCCTTCTGTGTTTGCATCTTTATTAATTTAGTTACGTCTTACCAATAGTTTCCTACACTAAGTAGTGACTTGTAATCTAGGTTGATTTGATTTCAATTGTTTGTGAAGTTACAGTCTTCTGTCACTAAAAGCCTGTGAAGGTTTTTGTTATGGTGTAAAATTAGAAAAGTAGGTTTAGATTTGATGACCAGTAGAAGTTAAGGAGCACTTTAACTTTTTAGTAGATTCAGGAATACCCTTGTGTGTCCATCTGTGTGTTGGAGCTTGGCCTTGCCCCATCCAATATTTTATGAACCAAACTTGTATTGAAGGATTTTTAGCTTATTCTAATGATTTGCCTAAAATGGTCCTTTGGGCATCGACATGGTCACATGGCTTTTCTCTCTTAATTGTTCTTGTGGTTAATTATGTTTTGTAATTAGAAGTTATAACTGGGGGAAATTTTCAAGTGCTGATACTGAGATATTAATAGTTAAAGTTTTCATTGATTTTTAAAGTTAAATTGGCACTGCTTGAGATAATGATATACATCATCTGTTATTTGCTGACTGTCCTCTCTTCCGAGGATGTGCACTTTTTAATTGTGTGCTGAAGCGTTATATCTTTTTTTATAGAGTTCTCACTCATTGCTGACAGACATGTGACAAGCAGACATAAGAAGGAGTGTGCATCATAGTAGCTGCATTACACTGTGCATTGTTGCCTGGTTAAATGTTACACATTAAATGCATAAGGCCCTGCTGTTTTACCATTTTTTGAAACTTGGAACAAAAATACTTTTTACCACAGTTTAAAATGAATGTGGTCCTCTTCTGATTAGGACAGCTCAGGAAAATGTCTCTGGGGCAATGGGAGCACTTCAGCTATGTACAGTTTGTAGTGATTGGCATTTTACAGCAGTTGAAATCTGCTTCGTTGCATCACTGCCTTCTTTTAATCAGCCCATTTTTGTCCTTTAAAAATTACCAATTGTTATTTATGGAGAGGAAGTATGGAGCAGGTAACTGGAGAGTTAGTTATTTATTTTGGTTCAACTTTTAGTACTGAGATGGTCATTACTCAGTTAAACATAGGGTCAGCATAGACTACGCCGCCTTCTGTCCACCCCAACTCTCTTCCCTGCTCAGTTTACCATATTAATGCATCTCAGCCGACCTTGTCTTATGACACAGTATGAATCTTTGACTGCTTCATGTAACCATATCTGAAAGATGGACACAATGCACAAACACACCTCCAACACTTGATCATTATTCAATTAAAAATCCCTTTGCTTGCTAAAATTTGGCTGCTTAAAGTGGTCCTTTGGCCACACTGATTGTTCTCTGATTCAATGGCTTAGTGATGGCAAAATGATTTTGACAGTTGTGCTAATGCATTGGTCTTTGCTTTTTCTCACCTTGTTAATGACTTTTGAATAATGAACAAACAAGGAAGTCACACTGCCTAATAATGAAGCTATAGCGCACAAAATGAACACTAACAAATTACACAAAAAATGCAGGTGAGTGTTTTTTTTTAAACATTAAGTCTTTGGTATTTTATCCAGACATTCCAAAAAATATTTATTTTCTTTTGTAAATAACAAACCACAATCATCATTGGAAAACCTTTGTCAGTGTTGTCCGTAAAGACCGCTTCATCCTAATTGTCCTTTCTGTGTATGTGTAAATGTTCATACTCCACCCTTTTGACAATTTGGCTCAGATGCAGATGTGTTTACCTTTTTTGTGAGTTGTTTTGTTTCTTACCTCTACCTTCTGTCTGCTTAGTTTCTCTCTAAGGGCTGTTCATTTGATGGGGTAGGCCTTGTAGTCGGATATTATGATGCATAACACATCATGTATATGCTTGACATATTTCAATAGCTCTGCTAAGGAGGAGGTTTACAAATGCTCATTCTCACTCTCAGAGCATGAGTGATCCCTTTTGATTCATTAAATTAATACACATAAATAATTTCCTCATTATTCCTTAAATTGCATTTCATCTAATAATTGGCAGCAATACACATGTGTTTTTATTGGCCTTGAAGTTGTGAGAGTGTGAAAATAGAAAAAAATTACTTGCTTAAAGTACACATAATTCAAGGCACAGTGTCAATGTCATGTGTTGCCATTTTTTCTATGCCTTATTACACTTACTTCATATGACACAATTTCTGACTACAGCATGTTTGGCAGCCTCTATCCATCCGTCATGGCATCGTTGCCTGTTGAGCTGTTTGCCATGACTACCGATATTTCAAATTTTAATCTTCCTTTCTATTAAAATTTGACATGTTCATTCCCAGTGAATGTATGTCTGTTGAAGACATCCTGTCAGAAACTATAACTTTCTTCTTGGGCCTGGCTCCTGCCCCTTTTCTCCCTCGTCTTCCTACTCTAGCTGCCAAAACTCTTCAGATTTTCAACATTGAGATGAAGAGCAAGATGAAGGCACACACCATGACTGATGATGTTACCTTCTGGAAGTGGATCTCCCTAAACACAGTTGCACTTGTGACTGACAATGCTGTCTACCACTGGAGCATGGAGGGTGACTCTCAGCCTGTGAAAGTCTTTGACCGCCACTCCAGCCTGGCAGGCTGCCAGATCATCAACTACCGCACTGATGCCAAGCAGAAATGGCTCCTTCTTATCGGCATCTCAGCCCAGGTAATTCTCTGCTCATGTGAGGTCAGAAATTTGTTTCACCAGAAACATGTTTTCATATAAAGTAGTGTATTTGCATTCATAAATAATCAGTTATATGCACTGACTTAAGCTTGTTTAGACCTATTTATATTTCACATATTTATGTGTACTGATTTGCCTTTTTCAGCAAAATCGGGTGGTGGGGGCCATGCAGCTCTACTCTGTTGACAGAAAAGTTTCTCAGCCTATTGAAGGCCATGCTGCCAGCTTTGCCCAGTTCAAGATGGAGGGAAATGCAGAGGAGTCCACTTTGTTCTGCTTTGCTGTCAGAGGCCAGGCTGGAGGAAAGGTAGTGGATGTTAAATATATTATATGAGAGGAGGAACAGGTTACATTTGCACTATTGTAGACAAAATGACTAAGTCACTTGTGTCTTTTTCTCTATTTAGTTGCACATCATTGAAGTGGGGACCCCACCAACAGGCAACCAGCCTTTTCCAAAGAAAGCAGTGGATGTGTTTTTTCCTCCAGAAGCCCAAAATGACTTCCCTGTGGCCATGCAGGTGTGTTTCTGTTGTCAGCCTTGCGGCTCTGCAAAGAAGTAGTAGTCTGAAAGATTCTCATAGCACATATGTTATGTAAAAATAAGCTGCCTTTCATACAGTCCACATTACCATGTAAATCATGCATATTGACTATATGTTTCCCTCACAGTTCATGTTCATTGTGAATCTTCACTTTTTAAAACAACAGTGCTCATCTCAGCCGACCTGTATTTCCTGAGAGTAAATCTTATTTGCTTTCCTCTATTCATGTTCAGTTAAACATTTTCCCAATTAGTCACAGAAGTAGCCTTTGGGGTGATTCAAAGTGATGTGAAAATTTGTATCTGATTTCAGTTTTTTACCCTATCTTTAACAGATAAGCGCCAAACATGATGTAGTTTTCCTTATTACCAAATATGGATACATCCACTTGTATGACTTGGAGACAGGCACCTGCATCTACATGAACCGCATCAGTGGAGAGACCATCTTTGTCACTGCTCCACATGAGGCCACCTCAGGCATCATTGGGGTCAACAGGAAAGGACAGGTAATAATGTCAACCTGTACTTACTTGATGTGCTCAAGGAAATTGCATCGATCTTCTCCATGGCTGTTCAGTTGTCTTAATGAGTAAAATGTTTCTTATGAAACCAGTGCAGAACCACTTCATTATTATCTACTGTACTCCTTATGTCAGCATCAGATCATGTGTCCAGCTAAATGTGACACAAGTTTACAAATGTCAACAAGCACAACATCAAACATCAATAGCCACACAGGATGGCAATTTTCTTCTTGTGTCCTGTCATCATCAGGCAAGCCCAGACTCTGCCAGCAGGCATTATAAATAATCCAGAGTGTACCGTTTCACACACAGAGAGGGGAGAGGGTTGTATCTTACTGCTTTTGTTAAGCTGAACCAGAAAAGAGAACTGGATCCATCCAGATGATGAATACTGTTCCAGCCAGGCCACACACACTGCATGAATTATTGAGTGAAGAGTGGAAAGCTGATCTGAAGCATTGCTGTGGCAGTGAAGTGCATGTGATTGTGTGTGTGCGTGTATATTACATGCACACAACACATACAGAACAGTGCTCTAAGAGCCGCATTCTAGGTCGCTCTATGTCTCTACTCAGGTGGATTATAATGAAACTATTGGTAACATGATAAAAAGAAATGGATTGCCTCGATGATTTAGCCGTTATATTTATTATTTAACTGCTATTTTACTGCTGCCATTCATCAACACGCTTGTACAAAGGAAAGCGGATGGGATACAGGGACGTTTTATTGGTTCTATTTTTGTATCTGGGTTGATCGTACAGGGCTCACTAGAGAAGACTTCATCAGAGAGGGCTGACTGCAGCTATATGCTGCTCAAAAAGTTACTTTTGAAATCATTATTAATTTCAATCAAGTAAATTTTAAGCAACCCGTCTGAAAACAAATAAATGCAAATTATTGCATTTATTTGTTCAACTGAATAAGTTATTAGGACCATCATGTGCAGGGACATTGATAGACATTTTTTCTTGGGGCAATAAATAGTGACAGTTACCATGTTCTGTCACTGTAGGAATGGAAAAATTAACATATTAACATTTACCTCATAGAAATGTAATGATAGCTGCCAAAACTAGATTGAGGCAGAGGAGGGAAACAATTGAGAGAATGGGACATAGCCAGAGAGGGGTAAGAGAGCCCAACACTAGAGCTGTGGATTTTCACTGGAATCACGATTTCAATAAAGATGATCCACAAAATGCACAGCCTGGTGCCCCACAGTCCTCTTACTGCTGGTTTTCCCATCCAATCAAAACCTCTAACTAATCAGATGGAGACCTTTGATGCTAGTACTGCAATTTCACTATTGTGTGTGCGTGTGTTGGTGTCTGGGCTAGTGCATCACTTGATACTACAGCTCATGTATCATCTTGACACTTGGTGCTCTCTTACTGAGAACAGTCTTGTTTTTTCACCGGCCTGATCCATGCATTTAAATAGAAGATAACATTTTAAATGTTGTAAGAAATGTAAACACATTATGTTGGTACTGACCCAAATCTTAATTCGGCAAGCAGGCAGAAAATAATGCAACACCTCCATGTGTTAGCCAGAGGATCCACTTGTTTTACTCCTTTTGTGTCCAAATTGAACTACCTTCAATTAGTCCCCCCACATTATAGTAAGTGACCCTGCTTTAGTTGCAGGAAGAATGAGGTCTATTCACCCATGTTAAAAGCTGCGGTACTGACCTGCTGGACTTGTTTGTAGAGGGACCAACACTAGCAGTCTTTCTCCTTCATCCCCCTCCCCTTTTCTCCATCCTGCTCTTTCATTCAACTTGTTCCCCTCTCTCTTTTTGCCAGACCTCTCACAAAGGCCATGCATTACACTGACCTACTAATAATACATTTGCATTCAGCAGCCACAACCTAAGGCTAGACAGAGTTTAATAGAGATTAATGGAATTGCCCTTAGTAAATTTCAGCTGAGCTGGCTCACTCACAGGATGAGACTGAGGAATGTGTTCTGTGTATCTTTGTGGTCTACATGTGTAAAAGATGAGTTCAGAGGCTTTTTTACAACAGGTATTTTGACTTGTCGTCATAGTAGGAAAAAGCCATGCGTTATTGATATAATGTCTCTGCTCTGTTATTAATGTGTGCTTTTCTGCTTCAACATGTCAAAAAAACTGATACCCCATTATCATGTTAGTTTTTAGAAAAGAGGATAAAATCTTACAACATGATTATGTAGCATTTCCATTTTGGGCTCTAGTCTGCTATACTCAATCATTCCCTGCATTTTTTGTAACATAGGTGCTGTCTGTGTGCGTGGAAGAGGAGAACATCATCCCCTACATCACCAATGTACTCCAGAATCCAGATCTGGCTCTCCGCTTAGCTGTCCGCAACAACCTCGCTGGTGCTGAAGAACTTTTTGCACGCAAGTTCAACAACCTGTTTGCTGCTGGCAACTACTCTGAGGCTGCCAAAATGGCTGCCAATGCACCAAAGGTACCCATGATATTAACATTGAGTTAATCACCAGGTGTTGGATATAGTCTGAACTTGGGCTGGACGATATGATCAAAATGTTTATCATGAAAAACCTTTTCATATGACTTGGTAACAATAACCTTTTTGCTCATTTAAATAAACCTGTAAATTGTGGTATTACACATTTATATGGACACAAAACAATATCAAACGTGTCATACTTCAAAGTGTGTTTTGAAGTATGTGTGTGCAATTTGTGAACATTGATACATATTGAACCTTTGTTATATTACGAATGAAGAATGTTTTTATTGCAATATATATTGTTCGTGAATTGTTGCCCAGCCCAGGAATGGAATCTAAGATTAATATTGTTGATTTTTTTGGGACCTTTATCAGTTGTTTGGATTTGGTCTCACCCTCTGTTGACCTTTTCTCCCCTCAGGGTATCCTACGTACCCCAGACACCATCCGTCGTTTCCAGAGCGTTCCAGCTCAGCCAGGTCAGACCTCTCCCTTGCTGCAGTACTTTGGTATCCTGTTGGACCAGGGCCAGCTCAACAAGTTTGAGTCCCTGGAGCTTTGCAGACCCGTCCTCCAGCAGGGACGGAAGCAGCTTCTGGAAAAGTGGCTGAAGGAAGACAAGGTATAGGAGATCTCTATCTCAGCCTCTTCCTGAGCTGACAATTTGTTTATAAAGACTTTGCTATTATCTAGGACCACGTCAGAGCATTGTTATGTAAGGAGTGTGTGAAGTTTTTCTTACAAATGTGGATGGTTGAAAAGTGTACTCATGGTAAACTTGGCTATTTTGGATTTGGCTTATAGCTCAATCATTTCATCTATACTCTGTCATGTTTCTTTTTTGAGGTCTAGTATAACAGGGTGTTTTTGGTCTAATGATATTTCCTGAGGGCTGCAACAATTCTTTGATGAATCAATTATTAATTGATTATGAAATTAATCAGCAACCTTTATTTTTCAATAACTAAAATGAGCTTTCTTGGTTTTTTTCAGCTTCTTAAATGTGAATATTTTTTAGTTTGATTGTTCAAACAAAGTTATCATTAAATCTCAATCAGTTCCACAAATGAAAATGATGTTTCTGTCTTATAGCGTTCAAGCTCAATGTTGTTAATAAAATTAAGACAACAAAGAAATGTTTGGTAGAAGGCTGATGGAGGTGCCTGTATAGTGAAGCATCACGACATTTCAGAGGTTCTGACAGCTCTTTTTAAGGCACAGTTCCTGAGAATGAGCCGTGTGCATTCCTCCATCGAGTGTTTTGATACAGACACAGTTTTCCTTGGACTTGTGAAATGTCTGACTTTTTAACATCAGAACTGTTGTTACTTGTCCTACTTTATAGTTGGAGTGTTCAGAGGAGCTTGGTGACCTGGTCAAGGCAGTGGATCCCACCTTGGCTCTCAGTGTCTACCTGAGGGCCAATGTCCCCAACAAGGTCATTCAGTGCTTTGCAGAGACTGGTCAGTTCCCAAAGATTGTCCTGTACGCCAAGAAGGTATGTATGTCTATTAAATCCCTTTCAGTGTTGATTATTCCCAAAATGAAAAAGTGCACTGAGTACAGAGAGCCATCACTACATGTGTGTCTGGGTCTGTGTGTGTCTGTGTCTGAAAAGTGTAAAAAGTGACACTTATTGTAATATCCATGCTCTTTTCCCAGGTGGGCTACACTCCAGATTGGATCTTTCTGCTGAGGAATGTGATGCGGATCAACCCAGAGCAAGGCTTGCAGTTTGCTCAGATGCTGGTTCAGGATGAAGAGCCATTGGCTGACATCACGCAGGTTAGAGGATTTGAAGAGAGATTTCCAGTTATAAAAAAACATGGGTTGGATAGTGATTTTTTTAAATGAATGAATCTTTGCTGTTGGCTCCTGGAGCATAAGAGTAGAAGAGGTATTTCTTAATTTATACCTTGCTCTGTTCAAACTAACTGATATTATCGTGGCAGGAAAAGATGCCATGAAAAACAGAATGGGCTATGTTAAAGATTTAGGATTATTTGGGGAGGAAAATCACACACTTTTGCAATTTACAAATAAACCCAGCATTTTTCAGGGGGAAATAGTATTTGACCAAGTCACGTGACATGTGAGCATCTGTGGAACTCAACGATCTCATAAGTTAAAGGAACTGCAGCTCTTCCTTTGCTTCCTGCCTCTGCAGTCTCTCTGTTCTGCTGACACAGTTTTCTGTATTGCCTAAAGTGCTGTATTGGCAGCTAACAAGAATTTCAAGAATAACACACATTGCATCAGAGACTGTCTTCGATCGTTAAGAGGAAATGATTTGTGTTCAGCCAAATTACTTGACAGTCTAACTGGTCTAAAATTTTATGGAAGTATGTGTTCTTCATGGTTTAATTATGTCAGTGCTGCATTAGTAGCACTTGTATTCATGTTGGTGGGAGATTCAATTTTGTGCAAATAGGTTTTGACAAGTTGAACTCCTGTGGGAGTTGTAGCTTTTACACATGGTCTCCCTTCCCTTTCTAGTTTTGTGGCAATGTGTTTCTGTTTCTTTGTCTGTCCAGATCGTGGATGTGTTCATGGAGTACAACCTGATCCAGCAGTGCACGTCATTCCTCCTGGATGCTTTAAAGAACAACAGACCCTCTGAAGGACCACTGCAGACTCGGCTGCTGGAGATGAACCTCATGCATGCTCCACAGGTGGACACATACTGTACTTTATTGAGAGAAATTTAATAAAGCTGAGGACCAGTTTTCAAAACTTTTTTTTTCCCCTTGCTTTCATCGGTGCAGGTTGCTGATGCTATCTTAGGCAACCAGATGTTCACCAACTATGATCGTGCCCACATCGCCCAGCTGTGTGAGAAGGCTGGACTCCTGCAAAGGGCGCTGGAGCACTACACTGACTTGTATGACATCAAGCGTGCTGTGGTTCATACACATCTGCTCAACCCAGAGGTAGTATTCAGTCACCAACTGAATAAAAATTTAATTAAAATGAATGGCCATATCCTCAGATTTTGACAAGTTAGTCATTAACTTACTATCGAAACTTCAGCCGTTATCAACAAACTTTTCTTCTTTCACTTTCAGTGGCTGGTGAACTTCTTTGGCTCACTGTCGGTGGAAGACTCTCTGGAGTGCCTCAGGGCCATGTTGTCAGCCAACATCCGCCAGAACCTGCAGATTTGCGTCCAGGTGGCTTCCAAGTACCATGAGCAGCTCACCACACAGTCTCTCACTGAGCTCTTTGAGTCTTTCAAGAGCTTTGAAGGTAAAATCTCAAACTTTGTGACAACATGCTGCTTCATTTAATAATTATATGTAATATTGCCATCTGCAATCCATAATCCCACAATACAGTGTTTTGTAGTTCAAAGACACGCAATTCAATAAAAATGTTTTGTAAAATGGGTAAATTCACCTCTTTTTTCTGCTCATGCGCTGAGACTGATGTTTTCCAGCTGTCAGTTAGACAAATAGGTCAGAGCAGAAGCAGGACAATCCTAGACGGACTGTGCTGGAGGTGAATTAATGCCACTTCTGTATTATTAATGAAGTAATGGAACTTCAAGATTAAGCAAGCCATATGATGAAGAGAAATATTTTAATTTTCATTTAGATTATTTTCAGTGTGTATTAGGGGCCCCATGGTGATATCATTATATTGGTGAACTAAAGACTTGCATGTTTCTTTGTCTTTCAGGGCTGTTCTACTTCCTTGGTTCAATTGTCAACTTCAGTCAGGACCCTGATGTTCACTTCAAATACATTCAGGCTGCCTGTAAGACGGGCCAGATTAAAGAGGTGGAGAGGATCTGTAGAGAGAGCAACTGTTATGACCCTGAGCGTGTCAAGAACTTCCTCAAGGTAAAGCTTCAGGGACAGCTTGAGTAATCACACACTGCCACAACAGCCTCCATCCTATAACTAATCTTTTCTCTCACTTTTCCCTCTCTTTTTCTTTTAGTATGTTTTTGTTCCTGAACTACTTTTTCCCTTATTTGTTTTTACATCTTGTCCTTTCTTAACTTATAACAGGTTTTCAGAATTTAATGCAAAGTAATCCTTTGTAGAGATCAGGTCTGTCATCATTCATATCACATATTCCTTGGAGTTTCTAATTCATTTTTTTAAAGGTCGTTTACATGAGATTCAAGGTGGTAGCCAACTACCATTTCATTTGTTGATATAGCAGAGTAATGGTGTCAGTCCAAAAGTCAGACGCTTTGCATGGTTATGATCTTAGATCTTTTGGGGTTTTGATGACCCTTCTAGGAATGATGTATAGTGTGGCACTCTTTATGAAACGGGTCGGGCTCCTCACAATAGAAAAGCATTGGTGCTGCAATCAGCACTGATGTAACATGACCCCTCGGGGGCAACACTCAATTTCTCTGTGTGACATCTTTTAGAACAAACACGCATTGTAAACACACCTGTCACCTGCCCACCACTGTGCTGTTTTTCCAGAAATGCTGGAGCTACACTTCTTCTGTAGTTTATGAACTGGCATAACAGTGTTTACAGTCCTAAATGCTAGCCATAACTTACCACATGTTGGCTGCCATGCAGCAAGCCCAAATTAAGTTTCAAAAGGAGATATTTAATACTCAAGCATGTCACACTGACCAGACACGGACTAGTTTGAGCATGTTTTTTTCTACTGGCTTTCACAGAGGTAGTCACTGGGTAAATTTAGTCACTGCACTTGCTTGTTGCAGGCATATTCACCTGGCTTCTCAAAACAGGCAACACCAGGAAGTGAGAATGCTGGTGCTAATGCAGCATTCATTGGCAGTAAATGTTGTATATAAAAACTTTAAAATTCAACATGTTAGTAAAAGATTCAATTGTATTAAAATGATTAAAAACATTAAATGTCACATTAACAGGTTGGCCCCTTCTGATAGATTAGAAAAGAATGAATACCAGCAGGTTCCTATTAATTTTATTGGTTATAAATTTTCAGCTAACTAGCCTTATGGCAGCCAATTATCTTTTCTGCTTTTCCAATTTGTCTTTGGAATGGCAGGACTCGTATAAGGTAAATCAATCCCTCTTCACAGTACAGGACCATGTATTGTGTTTTTTTTTTTAGACATAAGATTGTATTGTATTTGTATGGTGGCATAGATTGCATGCTCTTATACAATAATCCATGCACTACTAGGATGTGGCAGTGCTGTTGTTAGAGTTAAAAATATGTGAAGCGATTTAGTTTATGGTTTGTATAAGTTTGTATGTGCAACTAATAGAAATGATAGGACTTTAAATTGTGAGGTATTTCAGATGTCTATATGTTTAGTGTTCAGTAATATTGACAAGTTGTAAAATCAGTTTGTTGGTCCTGTCTTTGTGCGGACGGCAAGTGCATTGAGGTACAGATGTCTATTGGTCAGTGTTGCCTGGTGGTGACCTGACAACTCGCAGCAGCACATTAACAGGACTTACTGTTAATGAGTAAGAAATATACTTCACTAAAATTAAGTTTTATTCTTTTACATAACATGTAATAAATGCAGTGGTAAAGCAAATCACCTAGTGCATCAGGTTTAGAAAATTTGTTTTTAGTAAGGGTTAAGTGTGTCTTTCTGACTGTAGACTGACTCTGTCTTCCTTCACTCTGTGTGGCAAACAGGAAGCCAAGCTCACCGACCAGTTGCCTCTCATCATCGTCTGCGACCGCTTTGACTTTGTCCATGACCTGGTCCTGTACCTGTACCGCAACAACCTGCAGAAATACATCGAGATCTATGTTCAGAAGGTAAAGTTCCTTGCAAAAAATATTGAAATTTCTATTGCACAACAGCCATCCATTTCAGACATGATCTAATAAGACTGTTTTGTGTTTCAGGTGAACCCGAGCCGTCTGCCTGTTGTGGTCGGCGGTCTCTTAGATGTGGACTGCTCAGAGGATGTAATTAAGAGCCTGATCTTGGTTGTCAGGGGACAGTTCTCCACTGATGAACTGGTTGCTGAGGTGGAAAAGCGGAACAGGTGCTGCACTTTCCATCAGTACACATTGCAGTACAAATTTAATAACTCAGAGCACTCTAAATTCAGTATATAAAATTGACCTTAAGTGGAGAGTCGTACGAAATTGAACTGAACATCATTCAGATCTGAGCAAGCAGTGTAAATTTCTTTGTCTCACAGACTGAAGCTGCTGCTGCCCTGGCTCGAGTCTCGAATCCATGAAGGTTGTGAGGAGCCCGCCACCCATAATGCCCTGGCCAAGATCTACATCGACAGCAATAACAACCCAGAGCGTTTCCTGAGAGAAAACCCATACTATGATAGCCGTGTGGTGGGAAAGTACTGTGAGAAAAGAGACCCTCACCTGGCCTGTGTGGCATATGAAAGAGGACAGTGTGACCAGGAGCTGATCAATGTGAGCCCTGCCTCTTACTGTGAATCCAAATGCTAGTGCATTTAACTGCCTTTGCTATTGTAATATTTGTTGTTGTTTGTTTTAACTTCAGGTCTGCAACGAGAACTCCCTTTTCAAGAGCCTGTCTCGCTACTTGGTCCGTCGTAAAGATGCCGATCTGTGGGCTAGTGTGCTGCTGGAGAGCAACCCCTTCAGACGACCCCTGATTGACCAGGTAAAGTATACATAAATTAAGTTTCTTATTATTAATACAAAGAGCTGGTTGTTTTTCTAACATTCTGTTTCCCTGTACTTGCTCTCAGGTGGTGCAGACTGCATTGTCAGAAACCCAGGACCCAGAGGAAGTGTCGGTCACAGTCAAGGCCTTCATGACTGCGGATTTGCCCAACGAGCTCATTGAGCTCCTGGAGAAGATTGTCCTGGACAACTCCGTTTTTAGTGAACACAGGTGTTTATCAGTAATGTCCTGTTTTATGTTTGTTTGTTTGTTTTTCAGGTTTCATGGAGAAGTTTGAAAGTGTGGTTTGAACTCTGTCTTATCATTCTCAAAGAAATCTGCAGAATCTGCTGATCCTGACAGCAATCAAAGCTGACCGCACTCGTGTGATGGAGTACATCAGCAGGCTCGATAACTATGATGCTCCTGATATCGCAAACATCGCCATCAGCAATGAATTATTTGAGGAGGCCTTTGCCATCTTTAAAAAGTTTGATGTCAACACCTCTGCTGTGCAGGTCAGCCATTTGCTCTTGAACAGGTGTTCTAATGCTTTTTGATTGAACAATTTCTCATTGTTCCTTGTTTTCTCTCCTCTACTCTAGGTGCTGATCGAGCACATTGGCAACCTGGACAGGGCCTACGAGTTTGCCGAACGCTGCAATGAGCCAGCTGTGTGGAGCCAGCTGGCCAAGGCTCAGCTGCAGAAGGGCCTGGTTAAGGAGGCCATTGACTCCTACATCAAAGCCGACGACCCCTCTGCATACATGGAGGTGGTGCAGGCTGCAGATCAGAGTGGTAAGGAGACTTGCTCGTGCAAGAAAAGAAAAGGCTGAATTTTATAGAAAAGTTTAGGTTTGCCAGTGCCATTTAGATCAGTGCAGATTTATTGAGTTTTATTATTATTGGTATACAATACAGTTGAGGCAATATTATGTCTGTCTAAAAAAGGTTGCAGGTGAGAACAGACTAACCACTTCATATTACTATTCATTTTCACTTGTTTCAGGTAACTGGGAGGACTTGGTCAAATTTCTTCAGATGGCTCGTAAGAAGGCCCGTGAGTCCTATGTAGAAACAGAGCTCATCTTTGCTTTGGCCAAAACCAACCGCCTGGCAGAACTGGAAGAGTTCATTAATGGACCCAACAATGCTCACATCCAGCAGGTTCGCCTAATTCCCATACAGTCATCTGTGAATTAGCTATCAGGCCAGTAATATTAAACCATATGTCTGACTTGACACTTTTATAGGTCGGCGATCGCTGCTATGATGAGAAAATGTATGATGCAGCTAAACTGCTATACAACAATGTATCCAACTTTGGTCGTTTGGCTTCGACTCTGGTGCACCTCGGGGAGTACCAGGCTGCTGTGGATGGCGCCCGTAAGGCCAACAGCACCCGCACCTGGAAAGAGGTGTGCTTTGCTTGCGTGGATGGACAGGAGTTCAGACTGGCCCAGATGTGTGGGCTTCACATTGTGGTGCACGCTGATGAGCTGGAAGAGCTGATCAACTACTACCAAGTAAGATGAACACAAAGGCGTTGTTGTTTGTCACTTTAACAACTCGCATGCAAACGGTCATTTATCAAATCCCATCCTCTCTCTTCTCCGTCAGGACCGTGGCTACTTTGAGGAGCTGATCACGATGCTGGAAGCCGCCCTGGGCTTGGAGCGCGCTCACATGGGTATGTTCACGGAGCTGGCCATCCTCTACTCCAAGTTCAAGCCACAGAAGATGAGGGAGCATCTGGAGCTCTTCTGGTCTAGAGTCAACATACCAAAGGTCCTGAGAGCAGCAGAGCAGGCTCATCTGTGGGCCGAGCTGGTCTTCTTGTACGACAAGTATGAGGAGTTTGACAACGCCATCATCACCATGATGAATCACCCAACAGATGCCTGGAAAGAGGGACAGTTCAAAGACATCATCACTAAGGTACAGATTAATGTAATGTCAGAATCAGAATTGTAATATCTCAATTAAAACCCATGGTGGGGCTTTTATGTTGCTACAGCCAATCTTAATTGTTTTTGTCATGACTTATATGAACTTTTCACAATACGATATTACAAAAAATTCTAATTGGCACATCTCATATGGCACTGCCATTTCCTGACCCAGTGTTTAACACTTTGTTTTCCTCTGCATCTGATGTAGGTGGCCAATGTGGAGCTCTACTACAAAGCCACCCAGTTCTATCTGGAGTTTAAGCCATTGTTACTGAATGATTTGCTCATAGTGCTTTCTCCCAGACTGGACCACTCCCGTGCTGTCAACTTCTTCAGCAAGGTACACTTTAAAATGATACTGATTGAGGATGACCGAAATGCCCTTTCCTTGGCATGATTCATGTAATGATTGCACTGATTGTGTGTCCATAGGTTAAACAGCTGCCTCTAGTCAAACCTTACCTGCGGTCAGTACAGAACCACAACAACAAATCAGTCAATGAGGCACTTAACAACCTATTTATCACAGAGGAGGATTATCAGGTAAGGGTTATTTTTATACCCCTTTTTTATTTATTTTTTAAAGAAATATGATCAGTATTTAATTTAATATGTATCTCACTCATGTTAGGCACTGAGAACATCAATAGATGCCTATGACAACTTTGACAACATCTCGCTGGCCCAACGCTTGGAGAAGCACGAGCTGATTGAGTTCAGGAGAATTGCTGCCTACCTCTTCAAGGGCAACAACCGCTGGAAACAGAGTGTGGAACTCTGCAAGAAGGATAAGCTCTATAAGGTGCCATTTCCATTATCCACTCATGCGTCACTCACCTTTTCTTTCTTAGTGGATATGTCAGGAAAAATTTGCACTAATTTAATGAGGCCATTGCTGAAGCTGCTTGTGCTGCATCTCTCCCGCAGGATGCAATGCAGTATGCGTCAGAATCTAAGGACACAGAGCTGGCAGAGGAGCTGCTGTCCTGGTTCTTGCAGGAGAACAAGAGAGAGTGTTTCGCCGCCTGCCTCTTTACCTGCTATGACCTGCTGCGACCTGACGTGGTGCTGGAGACGTCCTGGAGGCACAACATCATGGACTTTTCTATGCCATACTTCATTCAGGTCATGAGGGAGTACCTCAGCAAGGTGAGAGAGGAATGAAAGGGTGTTAATAGAAATGCAGGCCATATAGTTATGTTTGCGTTAGCCAATGGTCAAAACATGGGTCAGAGAAAAAGTGAATACACACTAAAAAAAATATAGATTTCATTTGATCAAATAAACAATTAAAACACTTTTATACCAGCTTTCTTTATGGGTTTAAGATTTTAATTTTCTTCTGCTGTGCTGCACATTTTCTCTTCCAGGTTGATGCAGTTACCGATCAGGTGAACGTTGAAAGCTCTTTTTTTTTTTTCCAATATCAGTATTTAACTTGCAAGATGGCAGCCTTATGTGTGCATGGTTTTAGTTCCACCATGTGCTGCACTTCAGTAGTGACTGAGACATCTTTTATGCAGTCTGCTTTTTTCAGTATAGTTATGTCAAGTAGTTATTTCATTGAGTCAAAAAGAAAGACTGTTTGGGTCTTAATCAAAACAAAATAATCTACATTTATGATAAACCCCATTGGTAAAAGAAAAATGTTTGAAAGGTAGCACATTTACAGTATTCACAGTCCTCAGAAACATGCTGATTTTCAAACGTGACAGGCAACTGACTAACATCACAAATACAAAATATTTATATTTTTATATAAATGTTGCATTTTTGGGGGGGAGAGGAGAAATCATGGTTGTTTTATATTCTAATTTTGTTTCTTAATGAAAATATTTTCTGGTCACCATTGCCAAAAAAATGGAATTTATTGCGTAAAAAAGTGTATTTCTTTATACTTAATAACACTGCACTGCATAATGAGAAGATGAAGGTGTATGTTTTAAAGGTTGATGTGTCTATGTATTAGCTGATGACTGGCATATGCATGTGTTTAACCATTGCTGATAACGTAGCAGCAGGCAGTTTATTGTGTCTGGTTTTCTGTGGAAAGCCACGAGCATTGGGAGTCGATTGCTGTATCATCTAGAAATAAGTTAACCTGCAGGGACAAGAGCCAATATTTTGGGGTTTCCTGTTTAGACATCAGATATCTAGTGTATAGTGTATAAATTCCAACTGGCACAGGAATGGAGTTGCAGGTTTTCCACAGGTAATGAGTGTTGGGCTTATCTCCATTAACAGCTGTCAACGTACGATTGCAGAAAGCTAGTCGCCAATGCATTTCTGTCAATGTGTTCTGCTTCTTTTGTTCTCTACACTGAATGTTAACCTGCAGGCTACTAAAACCTGCTCAGACACGATTGGTCAAACTAGAAACGGTAACCAGGAGGCCCCAAAATCTTGTCTCTTGCCTGTTTATAGAGATGAATACAGGAGCCTAAGCCCCCTTCTTTCTTTTTTTACGACGAACACTGGAACACACAGAGCATGGTGACGGCAGTGCTTCAGTTTGTTGAACTTGTGTGCTGTCCATCAGAAGAGGCATGAAGGAAATGAATGATGCATATATTAAAGGCACTGCTGAGTGAGCTCTTACTGTTAGCTTTGGGAATAATCTGCATCCAGTTGCTGCTACTTGAAAACTGATGTGTGTGTGCGCCTGCATCTGACTTCCTGCCTGAGTTTTTTTGTCTTTTTGATTTTGCAAAACTTTTCAATATTATTAGGACTTCAACCCTTGATTCATTTCATTATCAATCTATCTGTTGTTTTCTAAATTATTGGATTCGATATTTGGTCTGTAAAGTAAAAAAAAACAGATTTGTGTTAATGAACTTATTAACGACGAGGAGCAGATTAATTGTTGCAGCCCCAACTATACTTTTTTTGTTTGTTTTTGCTTCCCCCCCTTACTTAGCATTACAAGTATGATTTATATTTAAGATACTGGAAATTAGTTGAGCGCAGCAATTGTAATGCATTATTGCTGCTTTTCAGTACAAGCTGTTCGGATTCAATCACGTGGGTTTTGTTTTGTCCTGCTTTTCACTGAAAGCGGCTTTTGTCATACAATAGTACTTCTAACAAAAACTTGAGTAACACGTTATTTTACTCAGTTACTTTGTTCATTTGCTTTGTTCTAAATGTACTCTTTTCTTCTCCCTGCAGGTCGATAAACTAGAAACCTCAGAGTCCCTAAGGAAAGAGGAGGAGCAGGCAACAGAGACACAACCTATTGTCTATGGTAACTGTCCTCTAATCACATATGTAATGTGTGTCTCACTGTGATCAGATACAAAGGCAGCAGTCTTTTTTTGGTCCCTCATATGTATCATCAAACTTGTCACTGAGGTTTAGGTCTTTTCACAGTAAACTTGCTGCAGTTGATTAAAGAACTTGTGGACCAGACAGTAAAAAAATTAGCTGCATAACAGATAAGGATGATCCAATTAGACTCGTCTTCCGTTAAAGAGGAATAATTAGAATGAAAAAGACTTATGCATCACGTCTGGAAGCTTATCTGTGTTCTTCTCGCAGGCACACCTCAGCTGATGCTGACAGCGGGCCCCAGTGTTCCTGTGGCACCACAGCAGACGTATGGGTACGGCTACCAGGCACCACCTGCAGCATATGGTCAGCCAGCACCTCAGCCAGGCTTTGGCTATGGCATGTAAAGTCCCCAAACCCCTATCTGTCCACATGTAGGCCGGAGCCACCATCCATCCATCCATCCATCTCCCACAGTCCTTCACCAGACCATTTCTGTCTCTGCCCTCTGTGTGGAGCTTGAGATAACACAAACAAACCTTTCTTTCACTTCTTTGTTTGTTTGTTTTTTTCTTTCTATCCCCATTTTAAACCATCATGAAGGACTCTTATTTGTTGTCAAAGAAAAGATTGAATCACAACGTTTAATTTTCTCACATTCCGTGTAGAGTTAGGTAAATTTTTTCTTTTGTCTATTTTATTGAATGGGAAGTGGTTTATGTACAACCGGGGGGCTTGTGAGAAGAGCTAGACCTCTTCTGAGTAAAAAAAAAAAGAAAAAAGGTCTGTTGTGAAGCATCTGATTTGCACTCTGTAATGAGAAGACATTAATTAATGTAGAACCTCTTTTTTTTCCTTTTGTTGTGTGTGAGCAGCTTCTTCTGTCCGACTGTAAAATGCATTTAATTATTGTACATTCAGACACACATACTGCTACTGTGTTCTTCTGTATCTGAACATGAAACTGCCGCTTCCATTGACCACAGTCGTGAAACACTACGTTGTACCTGTCCGGTCCCCAGACTCACACTTCAGGGCTTTTTCTTGAAGAAAATCCAAAAGGAGTGTTTTACATATAATTTTCGGGAATGCTCTTTTCCAACAAAGCCTATGCAGGACTCTCCAAACAAATCTGCAGTCAGACGTGATTATTACCATGTGCTTTAAATACTGCTCCAACATGGGAGGGACCATTCCACCTCAGGAGGTACTGCAGACCTGTTTGACAAACTTGCCCCATGCCCCCTCTTTGTGCTGCAGTTTGTTTCTGCTGGATATCTGTTATTTGAGTGTACAGGAGTGATTTTTCAAACATTCTGCTCCTCATATCCTGTCGAGGGTTTTGCCTTTTACCTTTTCAGTTTCCACCCCGCTCATCGTGTTCTTCACAATTAATATCACAGACTTGTGGTAATTTGAAGTTTTTATCAAAGGCTTGCGTGTATACAAGAAATCAATCATTAACTCCTTTGAACTTATATTCTTATCTAAATTACCTTTAGATTTAAATTGTGCACTTAAAACGACTTGATTGTGCATAATCAGGATCATAATGAATGAAACAGCGGTTTTGTTTTCCACTTAACAAAATAAAGGCTTCTTGTTTGTCAAGAACAGTCTGGTTGTGTCCTGCATATACAGCATGAGTGTGTTACTTTCCGACCAATGAACTTACTGCATGCCAAGTTCCAAGAAAGGGGAAGTGATGTCATGCCCTTAAATGAGTGCTTGTGAGCAGAGCAATCATAGGTTGTGTGTGTAGGAGGATATGCTGTTTGTAGTCCAAAGTACGATTATACACAGAACACACTTCTAGATTAATTACTTATCAATTTAAATGGGCACTGTATCAGTATTTCCAATTTCTTTTTTTTCCAGGCACATGAGTCAACAGGACAAAGGTGAACCTAAAGTCCACACAAGACAAAAGATCATTGGGAAAACATTGATTTTTATGCAGCTTTCAGTTTAAACAAAGGTGAGGTGGAGTTATATCCGTATGGTCAGTCAAACCTAATTACAATACGTATCAGACAGCTGAAGAATAATTGTGGCTTAAATTTTTTGTGGACTGAAAACAAACTCTTCAACATTAAGACAATGTGTTCGATTTCAGTGTGTATGTGTTGAAATAAATTTACTTTATTGAAGAAAGTTATATTGCAATAATTGTTTTGGTGGAATCCAGTATTGGAGTGTACACCGCTTGACTGGTTCTCACTTTAAGGCCTTATTTATTGAACATGCCTCTTATTGTACTGTACTTGAAAACCACCCAGTTGTCTAAATCTGAGACAGTTCCCATCTTGTCATTTTCAGGTTGTTCTCTGGTGTTGAATTTGACTCAATGCTGCTCGCTCCTGTTACTTGGACTGTAGAAGCACATGGTCTACAATCCTACTGCATTTCTAATTCAAATTCATGCAGTTGTGTGATGTAGTTCTAGCTCCCTCTAATGGTGCGCTACTGTACATGTAAACCAGTCTGTTGAGTTGTTCCAGCTCATCTCACATCAACTTGAAGATTGCTATATGTTTTTGAAGTGAAATGGATACAGACAGGACAGTCATATACCTATAACTCGAGACAAATGGAACACTTATGACTGATTTTAAGTCCTACTGACATTTGTCATATCACAAATGGTCATGCCCAATGTAATGACCTCTTTATTCTTAAATACCTCAAATTGCATCTAATGTCGGAATTAATTTGTAAAATGATTGAGAACATAAGTCAGTGATTATATCTCTAAATTCAGTAGTTGAACAACTACAATGTTTGTAGTAACACAGAATCCATTCATCTTCAAGTGGTTGGTGTGGTGGAATAAAACATTAACACTTGACTGTGTTTCACTGTGTTTTTGCTATTCAAGGCTCAAGGTGTTAGTAAAATAAAGACTCATGACAATAAATTCAAGCAGATGACATCAGAGTCTATTATGTACAAAATGTATAATTTCATGGTAACTCATCTTAGTACATTGCAAATGTTTTGTCAACAAAGAAAGTCCCACAGGTGCAGGCTGGTGGTCTAGTAGAGCTTTAAGTCTCCACTGACACTATCAATCAGATCAGCCGGACCTGGTCCGATTCCCAGCACCGTGCGTGAGCCAGGTGCAATCTGTGTCCTTCCTGCATCCTGGATCAGACTCACAGGAAGCCCGATTTCTTTAGCACGGCTCAGCAGATCAATCAAGGTGTCCTCATCGGGGGCCTTCAGCACCACTTTGGGCTGGCCACAGTACTCCCACTGTTTGAGCAGGTCGGGTTTCCTGCGCTGGACCTGCTTGTATGCAGACACGGCAGCATGGGAGCACTGGGCAGCAACCTTGCCTTTGCCCATCTTCAGGTCATTACGGACGACCAGAACCATCTTCATTTCGCCCCCCTCTCCCATCACACTTGCATCCTCAGCAGTGGACGCAGTGCCAAGGCGTCCACGAAGGTGCCAACCGAAGAGGAGCCCACAGCCCAGTCCTGCTACAATTCCCAGGCCCAATGGCAATGGTTGGAAGTCCATGTTTCAACCTGCAACAAAAACAAAATAGAATACAGACTCAGCCATGAAAACTTTCAGGAGTCACTTCCACTGTTACAAATGTACCTGGACGTTCAGTCTGAAATCACAATCATAATGTAATCACAGTTGTCCAGAAATGTATATCAAATGTACCCTAACTACATGTCTGCATCACAGCTGCTGCTGTTCATGCAGCAAGCAGCTCCAAGTTCACTGGATGCAGTCTGGACGATTTCAAAGACAAACACAAGAGATGGAAATGGAAACAAAACTCTTACGTCTTGTACCCCAGAAGGTAAGAGTTTTGTCTCTCTCTGTGAGTGCGTCCTCAAGGGGGCGACAGAAGTTCTGCACTGGAGTTAATTAATAACTTTGTCGGAAATGGACACGAAAGAAAAATGACTCGATAATTCCAATACATCCAGACAAGCTGGTCAGAGAGAGGTAAAAATGCTGCCCTCCACAGTTCGAAGATCTTAATCATAACTTCGTCAGCACAGTAGTTCAAAGCCTCGTATTCGATTATTTTACTGCTTTGATTCGTACTTAAAAGCGCGCCTTTTGTATGTTTTATATTAATTTAAAGACAGAAGTTGACCGAATGTTCAATTCTTAAAGAGGGAGGTGTGGGTGTAACAGTATAAACCGCTCCTGGAAACTAGTTATTAGTGTTAACTTCTCTGTTACATTAGCTTTTTGGCTAAAGAAGCAGCAGCACCGCGGCGCTTCCTCTCCAAAAAACACCGCCTCACTTCAGTATATAGCATTTCTCCAACCGTTTAGTGTCCGTACGTTAAATGGCCACACTGAGTACACACAGCGCTGCTCAAAGCGTGTCCTTTGTTATAGTTTCACTGTTTTTTTATCTCGTACCTGAGCGTTGACGAACTGGCGGCATGAGCCGGGTGTTCCTGTTCACGCGCGCCTGCTGATGACGTCACGACAACGTCACACAAAATAGACCCTTCCTTCTTGTTCATGTATTGAAATACTTTGCACTGTGTTATGTTTTTGTTTTTATAATTCTGATTTTATTAGCAAAAGACATTGAACATACAAACCATACTTGATTCATTTAAATCACGTCAAGAACTGTAGGAATCAAGGAGCAATTTATTCATAATCCATCCTTGTTGTGAGGAAATGTCAAGATTTTTTTGATGTTATCTCATCTCTATGTTTTGCATCGTGCTCCAAACCACGAAGTAAAGGTATTAAAAAAGTGAGGAGTTAGGATTGAGCCATGGTAGCTCAGCAGTAGGATGAGTTCAACTGGAAGGTTGTGGGTTTGATTCCTGGCCCTACTAGTCTATATGTGTCCTTGAGCAAGACACTTTACCCCATGTTGAAGCGTGTGAAAGAGTATGAAAGATGTGTGAATGGGTGAATTGCAAAACTATCGTGTAAAGCAACTCATCGAGACAAAGAAAAGCTCTATGTAAATACAGACCATTACCAACTCTTCTTCTGATTGTATTTGGTATTAACAAGTAACAAAGATATTTATGGAAAGTGTAGTGGCGTAAAAGTACACAATTTATTGAAATTTATTGAAATTTATTGGAAATGTAGTGAAGTAAAAGTTGCTAGAAATACAAATAATGATATATGAAATAATAATAATGTTGTACTTAATTACAGTAACAAAGTATTTGTACTTTGTTACATTACAACACTGGTACTGCTGCTATATGGTAGTAGAGCTCCCTCTTCTGTCTGTAGCTGCTTTAAGCAGAGTCATTTCCCCTCTGACTTCTTTTTCACAACGAACAAAAACACCTCTATAATGTACAACTTATCCTTTTTATAGGAACAAGGGGAAGGTGTTTGTGGTTTAAATTCAAACCATAGTACAAACCATACATGTACTACTGATAAAAGATGAGACAACAAGTCTGAGGATAAAGTCTAAATCTATATTTTGTCTTGAGATACACATTTGGTATCATGCTATTTGTCTTGAATTCTTTACATCCACAGTGGTGGCTCACAATTAACTGATATTTTGCCAGAGATCTGAGGCACACACTTAATTTCAACAATCTGAATGGGCCCATCATGTTACTGACTATGTTAGATATAGCCAGTAGTATTGGCTACTGGGACATAACAGATTCTGCTTTCATGTAAGTAGTTACAGTTTATGACCACCTCTCTAGAGAGCAAATGTCACTGTGTAGAGTTGATACAGTCATTCACAGCAGGATCGGTACGTGACACAGGTCACCTTCTCCTCCAGCTACACCTCCCCTAGAGACAGTAACCGAAAATCTCTGCATTGTGCCCATGTCCAATCACAGACGATTTCCACAGTGGGAACAGCGTGCACCTGGGAGAGAACAATCCCCAGAAAGGGCAACAAAATACTCCTCCCATGATGATAAACAAGGCAATGCCTAAATTCAAACATGAAAATACCACCAAGGTCTTGTGTTTCTAGTTATGACCTGAAAAACGTGATGTGTCCTGTGTGGAATGAGCTGAGTTATCTTTGCCCAAATGATGCCATTGTATCAATCGCTCAGAGGACTGAGAACTGTTAGAAATGTGCTCCAGGAAAGACAGTCATTTATTTTTAGGCGTGTAATTAGACTTGCTCTCTGGAGGTTCCACCAAGCAAATGATGGAATCTCTTCCTCTCCCTGTGTCGCCCTTCTGTCCGCCTGCTCTCCCCTCCCCCGGCAACCCTATATCAGTTCTCTATCCCTCACTGGCCCCCTCCATCACCACACCCTATACTCAAGTTATGATGCAGCTCCTGGGTAGCGTACTTTATGCCTTGCATTGCCACTGCAGCTCCTCCACAGAGTACATTTGAGCCCCAGGTCTGGATGTGGGTTTGACATAATCTGAACAGTGAGTTTACTTTCTCTTTGTGATGTTTTGTTAAAAATAGTAGTCTGTAACATTACAGCCCAGCTGTGCTTTTCACTGACACATGATAGTGTGTTTATTTGTTTTAAAATGTGGAAACAGCTCATCAAGTTTCGGATCCTAAGGTGGAAGTGCCCTGTGTTGAGTTTCTTGTTGTCCCGAGAACAAGAGTTAGGTCTGGGTTGTTTTGGTAGAAGCTATTGTGCAATCACACACTGTTGCAGCGCTGGGCTACTGTGTCGTACGCAGTCACGTTGTTATGAAACTGTTTACCAAGTATTAGCTGTGAAATTTGATTCATATTGGATTCATTAATATTATTGAATAAAGTACATATTTGTGTACTTGCAGCTGAGGTGCAGGTGATTTTTGTTTGTTCCAGTTTGTGCTCCTGTAAACAAGTACAAGACATGTTTATTTGATACTATAGTGCATAAAGACTTGGCGCAAAGCCTCTCGTGTCTGGTTAAGGTTTCAGCTCTTTTTTTTTCAGGTCGTGTGGTTGTGGCTCTCTGAACACCTCTGCAGCCTTATTGACGTATTCTTCTCTTTGTCTGTGTGAACATTCAATTACGAAGACTCAGACCACAGTGTTGTCATAGCCTCACAATATGTGTTTGACAAAAAAAATCTAAATATTGAGAATTTGACTGCTATTTTAGAAACAATCTGTCATGACAGAGGGAGAGAGGGGGGAATCAAAGCATTTTCTCAAAACCTCAGAGTGAATCATTTCCATCAAGGTACAAAAAGGTACAACGGGAGGTCTCTGTGATATCAGTGCTGTACAGTGTGAATGTATGGAAACATGAGCCAGAGGTCCAGACCCAAGGCAACAAGAAACGTGTGTGTGTGTGCAACTTGGACAATTCTACCAGATGGTGAGCTGCATACCTCTGTCTTACTGTCCCTGTCTCACTGTTCACAGAGGCCCAAGGCTCTGCAGCATGTTACTCTTTTTGGCTTGTGCATGAAGGAAGATGTGTGCATCTTCTCTGAGGAACAGACAGACTGGTGGATAGGTAGGGATGGATTGATGTGCAAAAAGTTTGCTTCAGTCTGATTCTATTCAATTGCAAGTCCCTGCATCTATGATTTGAAGACGATCATATTACGATATTTGAAACACACAGTTGGTGTAGTGGTAGTGTGTAGTGAACAAGCGTCTTTGTGCATGGAGTTTGCATGTTCTCCCTGTGTGTGTGTGTGGGTTTTCTCCAGGTTCTCTGGTTTCCTCCCACAGTCCAAAAACATGCAATATGGGGGCATTAGGTAAATTGGACACTTGAGGTGTGACCAGAGGTGTGTTGTGGCCCTGTGATGGACTGGCAATCTGTCCAGGGTGTAGCTTGTCTATCGTCCTATGTCACCTGAGATTGGTACAGCACCCCCGCGACCCTCATGTGGAGGATAAAGTGGTAGAAAATGGAAGGATGGATGGAAACAGTTTAGCTGTTAGAGCAGCTATACAATGTTAGATATTGTCTTATACTCCTTTATCCGTTGTTTCTTCTTTTATCTTTGTTCCTGCCACAATGTCGAGTCTCTTGGTCACAAAATAAGGTGGACTTATATTTAGGCCTAAATGGATCATCGGTAATCTGCAGGATGAAGCAGCATGAAAACACTGGCTGCTCCACCGGTGTGTGTGTGAGTGTGTACAGACATGCTTGTGTGTGGAGAGTGTTTTGGGTGGGGCTGTTGTGTGGTGGTGCTGTGTTTTGGGTCTGTGTTGATGATGGTGTGCTGGAGACTCGTCTCATCTCGTTCTTTTTCTCTGCAGCAAGGCCATCCTGGTGAAGGAGACGGCGGAGTGTGAGCTAAAGGTGCAAGAGGTGAACTCACTCAGAGGCGTCTTGGTGTCGAGGACCATAAAAATGGAGAGCTGAGAGGTAAAAAAATTGAAACCCAACATACAGTTGATCAGCAGATCAAAGCACGTCAGCACTGCAATTGTCATGATCTTTGGGACTCACTGTGATTCTGTTTGGACGTTTGGTGGTTTGGTTTGGAGTTTGTGTTTTTTTTTGCTTTGTTTAATCTTTTCATGGGATTTCATTTGTTTTACATTGTGGTTTATTCCCTTGTGTTTCATTTCTTGATTGAGTTCCTGGTTTATTTTGGTGGGTTCTTGTCAGCGTGTCTTTTCCCAGCTTTGCTTCCTGCCCTCATGTGTTTCACCTGTGTCTTGTTAGAGTCTGCTCTCTCTGTTCAGTGTCACTTTGTTTGTTTACTGCTCCTTGTGCTCCTCAGTGACTTCATCATAGCTTTGATCTCTTATATCTTTATCTCCAATAACAGTATTTTGCTTTTTCTTCTTCTTCCTTCATTTTTTTACCTTAGCTGCTCATCAAATTTCAAGAGTAGATCTAGAGGTAAGGCCCAGGCTGGTTTATCTCTTTTCTGCAGAATTGCGCTTGACGTATTTCTTCCGTTTTACATTTGACTGCCTGTAAATGATTGGTCAACAATAGTTTACCCCTGAATTAAGAGATATGGAACTATATTGTTTGGTTTACAAAACGTCCATGTGGTCAAACTGGTAAAAGCAAGTTAAAGAAAAACAAAACTTGGTTGTTACATACTTTAAGTCTTCTATCACTTTATCCTCCACATGAGGGTTGCGGGGGGTGCCGTGCCAATCTCAGCTGACATAGGGCGATAGGCAGGGTACACCCCGGATAGGTCGCCAGTCCATCACAGGGCCACATATAGCGACACACAACAATTCACTCTCACATTCACACCTACGGTCAATTTAAAGTGTCCAGTTTACCTAATCCCCAAATCTGCAGGTCTTTGGACTGTGGGAAGAAACCGGAAAACCCAGAGAAAACCCACGCACACATGGGGAGAACATGCAGAAAGGCCCTTGTTCTGACCAGGGCACGAACATGGGTCTTCTTGCTGCAAAGGCAAGAGTACTAACCACTACACCAACCGTGTGGCCCGCTTTATTAAGTCATGCTACAAGAGTAATTTCAGCATTTTTCATGTGCTGATGTCCGCGTAGCACAGCTGAACAGTGTTTGATGTTTGTTTTATTTATGAAGGTTAGTGTTGCATGTCATCAACAAGAGAGTAAGGTGGGTGTGAAACATTAGACACTCTCCTCCTCAGAGAAGCATGAAAGTCCAAACACACACACACACACACACGTAATAACCCCAGACGGGAGGTGATTTTCTCACTGCTATCAGCCTGAGAGGCTGTCTGTGTTTAGTCTTCGTTCAGAAGCCAAGCAAAGCCTTTAAAGGAACAGTGTGTAAAATGTATTGGTGTGTTGGTGAACCTAACTCAAAAGATGTTTAGTTTTGTTTTTTGTGTCCAAAATGGCAGCTTGTGTAGAGCTGACCCAGCTCCTGATGTATAATTAATCGTTATAATAAAATAAACAGTTATTTTACCTTCAATTTCTGCCAAATCAAATTAATTTCACCTACATTTTACACAGCAGACCCTAATGCTGCTAGAATATACATCACAGGATTTGCTTTTCTTCTATCTCCTTGCGTCTTATCATCCTTACTGCTGATTGAGGTGACAAAGTCTTGTCACGTAAACTATACTAGAGCAAACTTTACATGACAAAGCCCCCCTCCCCCCAGCACACACATATTGAAAAACATGTATGTTACACATGTAATCTTTGTCTCCGGGAGCTCAAAAGAAGGTCAGCGTGTACTCCCTGTGAGGCCTTTGTGGTTAAGTGTGTGAGGACAATGTGTTTATTTTCTAAACTACAAGAGGATGTGGTGAGCCGCAAGCACCGAGAGCAGTGTTTTGACTGAGAGAAGCTGCTGTTCACAGACACTCAAAACACATGGTGTTTGTAAATGCTGCAGAGGGACAAACGCAACCACATTACTGCTCAGTGTGCGAGAGTACAAAGAGACTCATCCTGAATCCCGATAGAAGTGGTTTGTAATTTACATCGTGTGTATGTGGAGTCCTGAGGGCAACATGCTGTACTGTTCAGAGTTGTGGTTCTGGTGTTATAATACATAACAAGAGCCCAACCTGGTGGTGAATATGTCTTTCTTACTGTAAGCAGGTGCAGTCCATGCACTCATGACACTGTTGATTTATTATATCGTTACCTACAGCATAGTTTTGTTGATTGAGGAGACTTTCCTGTCAGTGGATATTTTAATCCTTTGCAACATTATTCATAGGCCATAATATATAATTAAACAGATATCTCAATAACCTCTACTGTGAAAGAAATTGCACTATTTTTGGGCATGTCACATGGTAGTGATGATACGGCCACCCGCAGATGGCTTCCGAGGATTTTCGAGATTTAAAAAAAATTGCTTACATCAGAATGGGAATCATTTCTGGATGTGCAGCTCATCGAGGTTGAGCAGAGCTTGAGGTTGTTGGATATACTGTGATTTGTTTTGCAGCTCAATAAAAACCTTGTTTCCATTTGAGTGTGGCACTGATGCGCAGACCTTTGCTGATGGTGAGACCTACGGGGAGATTTTGAGGTGTTTATGTTCACCATGTGTTAATAATGCTCCCACCCACTGGGGGTGGGAGCATAACTTCTGTGGATAAGCAGGAAGGCAGCTTATAGCAGTTACATTAAAATAGATAATTCCCGATGTTCTGTGTTGTATAATACTTTTACTGAGTGTTCAGAAATGTGTTGTCAGTGTTAGCATATGATGATATAAAAATGTTATGTAATACCTGCTCCTGATGTTAAGTAGGCTGATCCAAACAATATAACCTTTGTTGTTGTTTTTTATTACACATTTTGTTTTCACACACCTCACACATCTCGTGGGTTGTATTAAAGTAGTGAAAGTGTTTGCGTGTTGTTTGAAATAGCTTGAATATGACTTGTACAGACACATCTGTTTCGGCCCATCTTAAATGCATCCACTGCGTGACTGGCTGGTGTGCAGGTCATCAGACACACAGGCTGGCTTCACATAACAAAAGCACAGTAAATGTGTTTTGTTAGTTTGGTTTACTTTTCATGAAGTCTTTAAAAAAGGGGGAAAAAACCTGTTAAGTCTTCTGTGCATGTTTTTGTAATGACTATAATGACGCACAGAATTTAAATCTCATTTTCTTAATCATTGCAACCATGTCCCTGCAAACTTGGCTCACTGGTTGTCAACAAATTAGTTTGTAGGGATGTCATGAGAACTAAGTTGAACAAATTGAAGTTTCTTTCTTTTCCACTGTGCTGTAAGTACTATGAGCAGACCTTTGATAACTAAAGTCTAATCTGTGAACATTGTCTGAGCATTTTAAAAGTGTCATGCCTTATACATAAAACCCACACGATAAAGGTTCATTTTTAATTCATGTTTTTTTCTCAAGTGTTACATGTTACCATTGTTTGCATGGATATGCACATAGATGTTTTGAATATGGTTATGATAATACATATTATAATGGTCCCTTTGCACAGCAGCCATTTTGACAAGTCACAGTAGGAAAAATCATTGGTGTAATGATGTAATGATGGGTGAGACAGAACAGGCCTACCAGTCAAATACTTAGGGCCCCATAGAAAAGGGCCCCTGGATAAATTTCCAATTATTTCAAAGATTTGATGGCAGCATTTACTGCAAAAAGGCACAAAAGCAACATATTTTTATAAGGGCTTGGGTGTATAGGTTATGAGGATGGGGAGTGATGGTGAAGGTCCCTAATTAGCTTCAATTTGCCTGGGGCGCCTCAGAGTCTAGGTTCGCCTCTGTCTGTTCTGACTTAGCTCCAGTTAACGTGATTAGTAACACCTGTGCTTGTCCTGCGTGGCAAGCGTGATGACTCCCTCGGTTAGGCGCCGCTGAAGTGAAAAAGACTTCAGGTGAGTCAGTTGAAGGTGTGGAAATTATTAATTAGGCATAGGTTTAATCAATAATTATAAAAATCTTAAAATATGCGTCCAAGTAATCAACTCGTTTGTATCATTGCGCGCCATCTTACTCATGGACCAACTGAGCTAGCTGGTTAGCTAGCTAATTGGCTATACGCAGCTTGTGTTAATTTACAACAAAAACGCAACTGAAGGTGACAGTGAAAAATGAGCAGCAGCATAAAAATGTCAAGAGACTATTTCCTTCTTAATTAATTCAAATAAAAGTTGGTTTACATTTTTATTTTTGGAATTAATAACTAGCTAGTATATGCACGCTAGTTGCATGCAATATTGTATGAGAAGCAGTTTAAGGCTAAAGGAACTACCGTAATATGATGTACTATTTGAGTATCAACACTAAACTAGATAGATAGCTATCCATTGGCTAATTTACATATATAGTCCACAGGCAGGCTGGTGGAATATACACAGACAAGAAAACAATTAAGAAACAAAGAAATAAAAATTACAAGATAGGGAAAACAGCATAGGCTGTGTTCCAGTTAATATAGATTGACTACTAATAAGGCAAAATATGTGTACTCAATATATGATTGTAATATACCTATTATGCAGCAACAAGGTCAAAAAGTACTATATAACTATTGAGAACAACAAAAAAGAATCAACAGAGTTCAGAACATTGAAAAAGAACATTTAAAATTATGTTAAATTAAAGTTGGTTAAAGCACACTTGCAGATGTTTTTTAAAGAACCTCCACTGAAAAAGCCAGGGCCCCCATAGAGTATTGTCTTTCAAATCGGGATCCTGAGGGTTCATAGCACACTGTCATGTGGTATACATACATACATATGTATATATATATATATATATATATATATATATATATATATACATATATGTATGTATTTATGTATGTATACTTTATATATACTTTATATTGTTTATTATCCTATTAAACTATGCATAAGTGTGTTATGGAGCCAATACCTTCACTCAGTTGCGCCTTAATCCTTTTTTTCCCCACCCTATGCCATGCATGAAAGACACCCTTTGCTAAGGACATGGGATTTAATGTGGTCATTCAGCACAGCGTAGTCAGCAGTCATTTTGTTGGCTTCCAAAAGTAGTGTGTAACTACATGGCACAGTGTAAATGTCTTGTCTATGAGATGAAAATGAAAAAGCTAGAATAGACAGGTTGTTGACTTAAACTTGTCATTATGATGTTAAAGTTGATTGCACAATGTAATGGTGACAGGAAAATGACACCATCCACATTTATATTGATCCACATTTATATTGATTGATTATATTGATATTGATGTAAGACTTGATTTCAGCATATTCTTTTACCCTATGGGACACACAAATGATGACCAAATTAACATAAAGGAACTACTAAGGAGCTATTCTGTGGTAGTGTTATACAACACCATCTTGTCGGTAAAGCACTTTGTGTCCTGCTACTACTCAGTCTTTACAACAAACGGGAACTTATAGGGATGTGAAAGTTTTTTGTTGCCCCCTAAACATTGTCAGTTTTCCCACCCTTGCTGAAGTATACTTTTGTACTGTCTTTTTAAAACTCTGAATATTATGTACTTATTTTGTGAAGCCAAGGCTTTAGAGGTAGGACAAGTGACAACATTACATAGCATGGCAAGTTAGAGCTTGGCTTACAGTTGATACATATGCCATGCAAGTATAGTCCATTTAATTGTGCAGTGGCATGTGTGATCAAGTTTGATTATAGTGTGATTTTATTTCTTTTTTGGTAGCTCACAGATCGGGATTTACCCTGCAGGAGAGAGGACTAACCAAATTAATGGCATATCTAGCAAGTGAGTGTTCACACATGCTACACATTTCCCCATGTTTAATTTCATGTATTAATTTCCTATGTGCACATGTCAAAGTTCTGTGTAAACCACAACAGACTATGCTACTGACCTAACTGAAACCCTTTCCATTTTCCCACTTCTTTTGTTTCCTGTCATGAGCTGTAATATTTTGAAACCCACAGCCACAAAATGTTTTTCATTTTTTTAAATGTTATACACAAACTGAAAGAGTTGCATAATCAGTACTCAGTAACTATGTGTAATAATCTCTCAATGCTGGCACTGCACTTACCAGCATTCTTTCAGCAAATAGAGGTGCAGTTTGTACTGTTTTTGTTTTTGTCAGGTTTCCTGGGAAATGGAGTCTTTGGTCAGAGACCCCCTTCCCCATATTTCCCCACTTGTCAATCCCTTCCACCCCTCTGCTGCCTTCTTCCCGTAATCTACACTTTTTGTGCTACTTCCTGAAAACAACCTGCCTTGGCTCAAGGAAGGGTGTGTAAAAACAGAGTGATAGATGGAGCGATAATAGTGGAAAGAGAGAGAAAGAGATCTTGGCTTACCGAACTTTACTAGTTGTGTAAGAGCATTCCTACCCTACGGCTCTGTCCTCTCAACTCAACAACAACCTCTGTCTCTCTCGCTTTCTCTTCTCCTCCCTCTCTTTCTCTACAACACTTGCCCTCTCCCACCCTCCAAAGTGCCCTCTGTGTTGCACACTTTCATTCTCGTACCATCTCTCTCTGTATGAGTCTGTCCCTCCCCTCCTCTCCCCAACACTTCTTGTTTTTCTCACACTCTATGTATGTGTCTCTGCCATGTGGTTGACTGCCCCACTCTCTTGCCTCTGCAGTATGTGCGATATATGGAGAGAAAGACGCTGGGGTGCACCTCTACTGGGTCAACCTGGGCATCCTCTCCTCGGTGGGTCTTGGCACTGGTCTGCACACCTTCCTCCTTCAGCAGGTAAGACAACAGTTTTCTCTGTGTTTCTCCACAACACGTTGTCCCTCACTTCCACACTGCAGTTATTCATTTGCCTCTGCATGTTTATGACGGAGCTGAAATGCAAACACAGCGGATGATGGTGGTGGAGTGACGCAGGTCTCAAAAGGCTGTGTTGATGCTGTTGTTGGGTTGTTGCTAAGGCTTTAATTCGGGCGTTATTAAAAGCTTTCGCAGGCTCCTCGTGCACTTGCACATGCATATTCGCGTGCATTTCAGAGTGGGTTGGAGATGAATAGAGGCTGTGGTAGCCACACTATTTTGACAGGCAGTCCAGGAACAATCGCACTCACTGACCCCTCTGACTGAGTGCACATGAGGATAAAAACATTCTCCCTCCCCCTTTCTAGTTCTTTCTCTCTCCTTTCTCCCCTCTCCCCTGCTCCCCACTGAGTCGCTCACTCTCACTTTCTCTTACACTCCCTCCCCTTACTAGTTTGTTCCTTTTTATGTCTTTCCCTTTCTTAGTCCCCCCTTTTATGTGTGTTTCTGCATGTTTTCAAGTTTTCTCCTCCCTGTGTTTGCTCAGTCCAGAGTGTAGGGAGGTGTTGGGTCTCTGCTGCTGATCAGATCATGGTTTAAAAAACATCTGCTTGTGTTCACTGCTCTGAGTCCATCTGTCATCGGGTCCACTGACATACTCATGTGGCTTGCCCAGTGGAGCTGAACTGGAAACTTTGAAGTGCATGTCCTCCATTCTCCTGTTTTTAAAAGCCAGACTGTGGTGCTCCAAAATGTAATTTGAGAGATTTTTCTACTCTTCCCCAGTGGCTCATCTAATTTTTATGGAAGGTTTAATATGGGATGTCGCCATCTAGTTGAGAGTAGCTGCTAGAGCAGGTTGTGGTGTCATTGAGTTCATGACAGAACTTGGTGCTCCTTGCTGAAGCTGCCATTGAGCATTTTAGTCTTATAGAGTTTGACTGATTTTTTTTTTTTTAAGTAATACTAGTGAACATGTTTATTTAGTTCACTAATAAATGCTTTTATAAATACTAAATGTTGATTTAAAATTTTTTTATACATTTCACTTAATATAAATTAATTAATAATTTCACTAAATAATTAAATAAAAGGGTTAGGGTTTCCCACCAATTGGACTTGGAAACATAGTATGAAACAGAATGTAAGTCTTGAGATATATAAATATTGTATGAACAGACTGATTAACCAGATCATTTGTGCTTGGTGAAATAAATTATCTGGTGGGACACTTTGAAAGAAAATTTAAAAGAATTCATTGGATGTTAGAAATGTAGTGTAATATTCAATTGAGTTGCTTTTTGTTTGAACTTTTGTCATTTCTGTCTATTTTCATTCTTGTAGAGGCAGAGTGAGCCTCTGAACAGTAGTCAAGCTGCGGATGTTGTGGTCATGTGTCTGTGCTTTAACCATTAGACTACTGGGCTGCCTCTATATTGGCCCCATGTTATTGCGCTAACCATATTTGTTTTTATAAGAAACTCTGTCTAATCTCGTATCTGTTTCCTCTTTTCAACTGTGAGCCTATACCACAAGTAAGAAGCACAAAACTGACCTCGGAGAATTATAATGATATATCTTCTTTTCTGTAGAAACACTCTTTAAAGAAGGGAGTAAGATTCCTCAGTGATTTTGTAGATTTCTGGGTCCTGATGAGATATTTCTGTTTTCTGATGGTAAAAAAGTTTAAGAATTTTTGTGGTAAGTGGACTGTGGTGAGTGCCAGCAGACATGTTGTTCAGTTTTCAGGAACTAGGACTGGGTCAGTGATTATAAATGGGTCAAACAGAACACTTGCTTAGATGTCGCCACTAATTAAAGATTCTTAACACTTGCAGTTCGACCTTCCTTGCCTGGTTTTTGTCCTTTCCATAAGACTTAATAATATGCTAGAAATAAAAACTGAAGTGGGCCCGGGTGTTTACCAGGTCTTGACTTTGATTTATGCCCATGTCAACATTTGGAAAGAACACCACCACAAGTATTATGTAAGTGGTATACAAGTGCACCACTCGAGATATACAGCAGCTTAGTGGAGCTTAGTGGAGTGAATTTTTACTGCAGTTTGGTAAAACAACTCAATGCTTTTTCTCTTCAGGAAACTGCCTGACTTTGAGCAGCCTAACAGACCTTGAGCAATCAGTTGATTGGTTGATTAGATGGCCCACAAATTTTATGGCAAAAGTTTTGAAAATATATCCATATTTTCATACAGGCAATGAAGAAATTGAATGTTCTCTGGTTATCTTACTCTTATTAGTCTCAGATTCTTTGGAGTTTGCACAGTTGGTTGTGCAAAACAAGACTAAGATTTAACGATGTCACCTTTTGCTAACAGGAAGCAGTGGTGGATATGTTGAATATCAAAAGACTGATAACATAATTGTAGTATTGAGAGAATGTAACTCCCTGTATTTAAGTGCTGAATTGGAATTTTTCAAGAGACTAAGCAAATAGAATAAACCTAGGTTTCAGGTTTTTAAATATGGAGACTTGCTCTTTTCTATTTTGTATCATAACTTCTTGCATTGATCTTGCATTAGTAGTTTACTAGTATATAAAGATATTGTTAAGGAATTTGGGAACTTGTGATGGCAACCAATTGTAAAAAAAAATATATTAATTGATAAATACACTAGTTTTACATTTAAACCCAAAACACACAGCTGTTGTACATTACAACCAAATGTTCAATTTGCTGTCAGTATGTAAACTTGATGTTATGTTATGTATATATATATATATATATATATGTGTATATATGTATGTATATATATATATATATATGTATATGTGTGTGTGTGTGTGTGTGTATAATTACATTTTATTAGCTGAGGACAAAGATTGCAAATTAGTGTTTGGCTAGAAAGCCTTTATGAAGAACATTTGTTGAACCAAGTTTTATAAATAATATTGGATTCATATGTTATTAAGGACAAAAACTGAGGTCATTGCCATGAACAGTCAGTAGAGGGTACCAGTGATCTTAAGATCTTAATATTAGCCTGAAAATTATAGATAATATTAAAGTATTGTCTGAAAATGAAGCTCTAGAAAACTACAAAGGTAACAGGAAGTACTATTTTCACATTTTCACACCATGTGACTGTGGTATGTCATGTCATTATGCATTTGCATTTATTTTATTTTAAAAGACTTTTCTTCTCAGTTAAAGCTAATTGTTACATTTTGTGTTGTTTCGCTGAATAGAGCTCTGGATGTCATGATCCCTGTTTGTTAACACTGACATGGTGGCAGGAAAGCCTCTCCAAAAATGAATGGTGTCAAGCCGCCGGAGTGCACTGTGCACTTAAATCCATGGTGATCGAGCAATATATTGGACAGACTGAATATAACTGACCCTTTTAATACCCACACAATGCTATTCGAGTATGAAAACAGTCAGAGCGAGACTGGTTATTATTTCAGACTTGTAGTATTCTGACATCTTATCTTTCATTTTACTTTTTATAACGTTTTATCTTTCTGATAAATTTTCCCTCATTCTACTCTTGAAAATCTCAGAACCATGGTTCTCAACTGTGGTACGTGTACCACCAGTGGTCCGCGAGCTTCCTCTGGTGGTACTTGGAGGAACATCTGAAAAACTGTTCTACTGTATATATCAGGGTATGTGATGTGCTAGAGAATGAAACAAATAACAAAACAAACAAAAATATGATAATATTTTAAGTACATATGAGGACGATGAGAGCAAATTAAGAATAAATCTGCCTCCTGTGAAAAGTCCGTAGCTGACTTTGCTCAGCCTATTTATTTTGATAATGGTGTTACTTTGAGAGCTCAATAGTTTTTATAATTGAGTTAAATCATCAATGTTAGTTACCATTGGATTCTGTACCTGATATGAAGTGATCACTACACAAGTGATGTCTTCCTCGTCTTATATGCTTGCATTGAGCAGTGATCCACCACCATTGCCTTTCTAGGTTTTTGTGATCCTGTAAGATAACAGCTGCTTCCCATCTTCCCTTTTTATGATTACAGCTAGCAAAAAGTTGACTTGCCTAACCGACTGCCTTGTATACATGATGTTAAATATGGCTATGGAAAGTGTAACTTCCTGCCAAAATGGGAATTGTTTTTATTCCGATTGTTGCATGATGGGATTTATTGTTGTAAGCTACTGGAGTTCTACTGGGCATTGCCAAATTTACCTTTTTTAAAGTTATATAACAACATTTCACAGATAATGGGAGTATTATTATAAATGACCACAGCACACACCCATTGTGATTGGCCAACTTTTTAACCATTTCAATACTTATATTTGGGACCCTGGAGGCCCTACCAGTCGCCAAAGTGTGGAAAAAGAATACTCAGTCATTTTTCGTGCTCCCCCTTAGTGTAAGTATAGGCGATAAAACACGCAATGTTGAATTCCCTGCGCTTACGACGGCAGCATGTGCATTTCACCGCGAATGTTATCACCCCAACAGTATGTTTACTTCGAGAGCTCCACCTTAGCTCCACCTTAGCTCCACCTTATCCCTATAAAATGCGAGAGTGCAGGCAAGGGAGGAAGAGCGGTATTATGTCAATGCATGTAAAGGGACCATGCACAAAACTGAGTGTTCTGAAAGGGGCGGTTTTGGCAGGGTTATTGAACTGCTATGGTCCTTATGGTTTTTTGACCAAAGCATGTCACAGACATGTTCATTAGGACACCAGGGAACTATTTTAATTTGGGGAAATAGGGTATAATATGTCTCCTTTAAGTTAGATTATGAAGGTACTTGAGTCACCAGCAGAGGGGGTTGCAGAACTAGTAACATGTTTACCACCCTGGTTAATGAAAGCAGAGCAGAAGTGGCAGCTCTCCTGTTTCCTGACATGGGCAATTGCTGCCCTGTGTCTCCTCTGTGTTCGCATCCTGCTGAGACTGCGGGAGATTATTGTACATGGACAGAACTGTTTAATGGAGAAAGATAAAACCCTGCAACTCAGGCGTAGAGAAGAGGAAAAAAAAGTACACTTCTTGGCACACCATCAAGTGTATTTTATCCAGCTGCTCTGAGGGAGGAGGTAGTGGGTGGGTGCTTACAATAGAGACCATGAAAACAATAAAATCACAGGAACACTGGAGGGATCTAATTTCGGCAGAGGTTGTGGAGGCGAGGATTGGTACTCACAAGCACACGAATGCTCTGTGCGAGTCCTGCACCTGCACATGTTGTTCGCCATAATGACTGTGAAGATCACAACTGTGAGTGGGACAGTCTTTCATCCCCACTTAAGTTTTTAAGCTTTCCTTTTCTAGTGACAACTGACCTCCATAATCCTCTTTTAAATGAGACGAGGTTAGCAATGAGTGTGACTCTTGAAAGCTTGGGAATGTTGTAAATATTTTAGAGGAGAGCTCATCTGAGTCATCCACCATTAAATTACTTTCAGTAATGGCTTTTGCCATTAAGTCATTATGGGCAGCATGAAAATTGTTGTGCTCAAAGTTAAATCAACAGCAACAAAGAATTAAAGTCATTATAATTGAAGCCGCGCATGTTACTGTTTACATAATAGCAACTAGGGTAGACTTCTTTTTTCTCTCCCTCTCTCTTGGCCTTGAGCTGTTTTATGAGTGAGAGGTGTAACATGTTGTGTCCCTCTGAGAGCATAAATGTCAGCAGCCACTAGGGAAAAAACAATACTGATCCTCTGGGATAAGGTTTCTAGTGTGTTTATGACTCATGATTTACAGTCCCTTGTCTTTCAAAAAGTAAACCAGTGGCTCATCTAAATGAAGGAACATTCTGTAGTTTTCTACACTCAGTTTCTTTTAGGATTGCTAAATTACAGGTTGCAGTGGAGTTTTGTGTAGAATATACAGATTTTCCCCAGCAAACCCCCTAACATTAAGTTTTGGCTGTTGGCAATTACCAGGAGCACGGCTTTAATTAGTGCCAACTATCGCAGGCAGGGCTGAGCAGGTCTGAGAGTGTGGCTTCCACACACTCTCCATGCACAGTTGTTACCAACACATTCGCACACTGTGGCTATGGTCCTAAAAGTCGTGCTGCTCAGATGTCATTATACAGTTAAGGGCACTCTGCCCACAGATGCAGTTTGACAATAACGTGCCGGAAATTTGCTCACCTGACCCATGTGAGGCTTTTACAGTCACCTTCCTAGCGGAGCAACGCACACCTTCACATTTATGTACACAAAAACCTGCTTTGAGTTGTGAGTCACACACTCCTGCCGCTTTGTGATTTTAATCATTTAATTTAAATGTGATCATCACTTTTAAATCATTATTTTTGTTTCATGTTGTTTCTAAATTTAAACTTAATGACTCTTCACAAACTTTGAATTTTCTTTATCTCACTACACATAATCTTGTTGTCAAATGTGACTCATCACAGCATAATTGTTCTCCTGTTCATTATTGCATACATGTTACCCGGAACATGAGTGACGCATCAGGATCAGTTTCAGTAGTTCTTTGACAAGCTGAAAAGCTGCTCTTGACTCACCACTGGCTGGCAGTAATGGATCTCTCACTTAAACTTCAACACCTCTTGAATTCAATTTGAAGCCATTCATTTTTAACAACATCTAGATAGAGTGTCAGAAATGTATCGCTTGGTTTTATCCTGCCTCAGTATTACTTACATACCATTAAGTTCAAATTTTATGCTGGTAATTGTCACACTTTTGGTTTTACGTCTTTGGCAAAAAAGAAGAAAAAATACAAGTGGCACAAATGCTTTTATTTTTTTTGCATGATTTTATTGCATGATTTTTAAGTAATTAATTTCCTCCCTTATAAGGATGGAGACTAGCATCTCCCCCTATGTCTTGTGACTTACTCATCTTCTCCAATCCTCTTCAAAGACAAATACCATAGAGCTGTGTAAATGGAAGCTTTTGTGTCTTTGTGTGTATGATGTTTATCATGGCTTTTCAGTCTTAACTGTCACACCTCAGTTTTTCTGTGTGTTTGAGGGCACAGGAGTCATGCTAATACTGAATACAATTACCATTTGCTCAGAAACGCACACAGTGAGAAGCCACAGGAAGCTAATCCTGCGGCTGCCACCAAAGTGCCCCTTGTCTGCCAGAACCTGACCAGACCAGAGCCAGAGCGCTGCTGGCAAACTGAAGGTGTTTTTTTCTTTAACCATAGTTTTGTTATGAAATTCTCTATAAAGCTCATCATACCACTGTAAACCTTTTGGTGGATGTGTTCCTATGTCAGCTTTTTTTTTTTCAATTGTGGAGAGTAACATTTTATTTCCCTGTAGTAGCTTTGGATTTATACTTTTATTTTTTGTGATTTGAGCTGACACTAGTCTTTGTATTTAATGTGCCATTTTTTCGTGCATGAATAATAATTGTGAATAATTGGGAAAAAATACATCACAAAGTCCCAAAGTTCAGCAATGTCTTCAAATTGCTTACTTTCCCTATGTTTTGTAAAATGCTTTATTTAATTAACCTTTAATCAGTTATGATTATTTCCGATCTAAAGATTAAGGAAAGATGATTGTAATAAATTGGAAAATTTGTATTTTTCAACAATATTTTAAATTAATAGATTAAAAAATAATCAATATGTTCATGGTGTGAGTTAGGTCTTATGTTCCATTTGTTACTTACATTAAACAGTATTCATGATGTGTTAGATACTAAAAAAAAGTTGTTTTTTAATTATAGAGGATTGTGGATTATGGCATAACAGTAAAAAGCAAAATTGTTCTTTAGGCTTTCACTGAATTTTTGAGCCTTACTCAACAATTATATACTAAGTATACAACAATACTAAGTCATTTGATTCCAGAAACATGTAGACATTCATTTTCCCTTTTTAGCAATGTAAGGTTTAATATCAGCTTTCAGTAATTTTGATTGATATAAAGTGTATAATCCATCACAGGTGGTCAGAGTGAGTGTGTCATCATCGACAGGTTTCTAAACATATATGGTTGAACCACATGGATAAATCTCTGAGTGTCCCCTTTACCCTGCAAAATCTGTGCGTGAGTGTGTATGTGCACCCACACACATTCACTACCCACTTCTATCCACCCCTGCCCCTCTGTCTGTGCTCCATCACTGACCTCGGTCCAGCTTTCTCAAGCCTCCCCCCCAAGATCCTGACCTGGGCTTCTTCATAACAAACTAACCTCAAATGTTTGTCCTGTTTCGCCTCCAGCAGCTTCTCACTGCAAGAAGTGGTTAACAGGTTATGCTAGCCGGACCATGTCTGATGTGCTTAAATGGCCCTTGACAACCACAGCGACCTGTTAATGACTGGACTGTCCTGTGGCCGTGGTCACTGAGAACTGGTCAGTTTCTGGTCACCCTTTAATATTTGGTTTGGGGATTTGGAAACAAATACATTTGCTACCATAAAGTAAGAAGAAATGGCCATGCCACAACTGGTGGCTTGGAGGATTATGGGATCCTTCGTCTAGGGTCCCACATTAATAATATAAACATTGGAGAATTTTCCCTTCCTATTAGATTTTTGATCAACTGAATCATGGCCAAGATTAAGTTTTTAAAAAACATTCAGGGGAAAAGTAATCCAGTGTTACTTTTCCCACACTCAAAAAATGTGTCACTGCTTTTGATTATGTGAAATGTTGTAAAATTGTATCATGAGTGCATTCATTCCACTACATATGACTGAATACTAGAGAGAAGACATGTAATATAATCATTCAAATGAAAAAAATTATGCAGTGCACTTGATCATCAAACCTCATCAAACCTTAACACACAATAATGCTGTTACATAATGTCTACTGAGCTGATACAAATTACACTGTCACAGTGATACACAGGGAAACATTGTTAAACAATTCAAGACTGCTAAAACAATGATGCTGGATCCTGTGTAGCAGAGATGGTGTTTGACACTCTGTGTCAGTGATTCTTCCTGGCAGCAGCTATGACCTGCCAGCTTTCACATCCTCCTTCAATGGACACACTGATGTACTCTTTGTTCTCGCTGTGGCGCTGAGAGGAAGCTCCTTTTCCGCTCATGTGCTGCAGTGCATGTGGCAGATCCCGTGTCCAGGATAGATGGATACATTTACTACATGTCAAAAGATATTAGTTCACCTTCATTATGTTGATCCATGTGCATAATGCCAACAATATGGGGCATATATAATGCTCTAGAGTGGGAAGAGCGGTCAAACACAAACCAGTGGGACCATTTAGTTCAATACCTTTTCTGTTGGGAGATGGCCTTTGATAATCCATCCATCCATCCATTATCTACTGCTTTATCCTCCACTGGAGGGTCGCAGGGGGTTGCTGTGCCAGTCTCAGCTGACATAGGGCGATAGGTGGGGTGCATCCTGGACAGATCGCAGGGCCACATATAGAGACACATAACCATTCACTCTCATATTCACACCTACGGTCAATATAGAGTGACCACATTACCTAATCCTTTAATTTTTGGACTGTGGGAGGAAGCCGAAGAACCCGGAGGAAACCCCAGCACACACGGGGAGAGAGAACATGCAAACTCCATGCAGAGAGGCATTTTGGGAAATTTGGGAAATCACAGGATGTGGTCCTGTAATCAACATTTAATGAAACTGTTCAGAAGAGAATTCCAGTATTAATCTGTGGCTGTGTTTTCAACTGTCCATATTAACTACATTTCTTGATAGCCTTAATATTTTTATTTGCTGTACTGCTTCAAAAATAGATTGATTTTAAACTGTATGATGGTTAACATTATTTATGAAAAACACATTTCAGATTGAGTAATTTCTTCCCATGGCTTAACTCAGGGATCTGCTTTAAAACACAAGGATGCACAGTAGCTCCAGGTGGGATTTTAATTACGGGCATAGCAGCGTGTTTAATGAAGAACAGTAGGCTGTGATAGTTATTGGGGTGGGGGAGAAAAATGACCCACATTAACACTCCAGATGGGATTAAAATCACCAAATAAACTTGTAATGTTTAAATCACCACCTCCCCTAGAGAAATAAATCCAGTCTGAAGGGGGCTTTATATGACAGCCTGACTAAATTTCTAATTTTATAGATCATAGATCATTCTTTAAAACATCTTATGCTCAAACTCTTACTTTGGTTATTTGTCGGTAGATTTTTACTTTGACTATGTCCTCCCTCTGGCATGTGCTGTGCTCTGTCAACATACATGAAAACACATTTGTACTAACCTACACACTTAATTACCAAGTCCAAACTGTGTGTTACTCCTCATGTGCTCATGTGGGGATTCCACTCGTTTTGCGAGGCCGAGAGACGTTCTGTGCAGGTCGCCACAGGAATGCCAACAATGTTGCCTCTACTAAAGACCCCAGTGGGTCAGACGGAGTAAATTTGTCTCTGCACGGATGTGAATTTAAACATTTGGCAGAACTTTAAATAGATGCAGGTAGGACGTGGAATTGTTATCTCGACACACACACACACACACACACAGCCAAAACAACCCTGCCTGAATAAGATGTATGAGATGAACTGTTGCTGTCTATTCTAGATAAAAACAATATTACCTTTACCATCATTATTATCATTATTCATCTTTTATTGTGTCCTACTTGTACAGGAGGGTGTTTTTTTTGCCTGTTTATCCAAATGTGTCATCAAGCTGTGAACACAATGAGACATAAGGCAGTTACCTGGCTATTGTGGGCTGATTTGTAGATTAATGGTGAGTCACCTGTACAACATGAGAGGACTGGGCTTTTGTGTAAATGGAGAAGCAATGACACAGCATTAAGTAGAGAGAGAGAGAGAGCGCAGATACTCCAAGTCACGCAACACTTGCTGTTGGCAGGCTGTGTGTGTGTGTGTGTGTGTGTGTGTGTGTGTGTGTGTGTGTGTGTTTGTGTGTGTGTTTGTTTAGTAAACACACATTACCTGAGATGGAGCTGGAAAGTGTGAGCAACAAGAAGAGTCTTCCTTGGCCTGACAAACATATGCCTGTCTAGGTAAATGAAATGTGTGTGTGTGGATTTCAGGGCAGTGTGAGCTCACTGGAGTTGGTGGGCAGTATTGGCCATGGAGAATCCAGTCTGACTGGGTCAGTGTTGGGAGTTTCTTGACTTCGCTCTCTGGGTCACTGAAAATCCCCACCCCCCCACCTCCCAATTTACTTAGCATGTTATAATGTTTACTCACTCAGAAATTAAGTGTGTATGTGTTTTTTTTTTCCTGTTGATTTAGTAAATGTAAAAGCTATTGAGCATCCTTACTAATGCCATGTGTGTAGAAACAAGTCTGTGTCATCCATAGGGAGTTAACTGAGAAAGCTTTGCTGTTTCCTGTTGCCTCACACACCACTGTCCTGCCCTCCCACGTCTCGTCTTGTCCCGTCCTGCCTTGTCCAATAAAGCACCGGAAGTTCCAGCCCCACCCAAGGCCAGTGAGATTGCTGTGGTGCTACATTGCGTAATGCCCAACTGCCCCCGTGCGTCACAGGGAGCACCCTTCCTACACACATACGCATGCATGTAAACACATGGAATACACACCGAGTATACAGAGCTGTCATTTCATATCCAGCTTGATGATTGCTCAGTAGGTCACATGCATTCAACTAGAGGAAATGCACAGTCACATGTCCTTTTTTATTGGACTGCAACTACTACTTGGTCGATATTGTGCTCTGAAAATTATTGTTCGCCTTGACTGTTATAATGGCCATGGTACTTTGTTCCCCTCAGACAACATATTCGATATATAAAGTGACCCTGCAGGAATAGCAGCAACAGCAGTTTTCACAGGGATTGCTTAAATCTTCTTCAAACCAGGTGTGTTTTTAAATGAACTTGAGCCATTTGACCATAAACCCCATTGTGAGGCGGCAGTGGAAAGTGGAAAGACATCAAATGAGTAATGTTGGTGCTTTATTTCAAAATGCCAGGACTGTGGTGAAATTTCCCCTTTCGATATATTTCGTTTAGGTTTTCCTGAGTGATTGCATTTGATTTGAATGTGTGTGGCCTCTAGAGTCTCTCAGTGCAGCGGCATTGTGGATATTGGGATGACTTGTTCGGATTAAAGAGTAAAAAGCTGGCAGATGTCGTAATTTTCAACATGCAGCAGAAATCCAACCTGCACTTCTCTTCATTCGTTTGATTCCTTTGTTTTCTATCTGGAAGCCAATTCAAACAGTCAGAAATGTATACCAGACCAGGCCTTATCAAACACACTAACTCCTTAAGTATGCTAATGTCTTATTTTTACTGTGGGAAGAGTCAAACATACATTGTCTAAAGAGAGTCTGAAATTAGGGCGTGCTTCTGCTCTGACAGCAGTGGAAAGAATCATGTTTTAAAACCTCCATGTTAATGAAACACAGCATATTATGCATGTATTACTTTTTTATTTTGCATGGGTAAACAAATGTGAGTATGCCAGTTTCTGTGGCCTAACTTTGGCTGCCATGGGGCCTTGATTATCCTGCGGATTTATTTTATTCCTTTTGTACAATTAAATAACTTGTTTTTTGGCCTTTCTATTTGATTTATGTAGCAAAAGAAAACTTCAGAAGAACCTGGCCCACGGCTATCTTTATTCAGTATTTGACTCATTGCTCTCACTCTTTCTCTATGGTAATAAAGAGGGGTTCTTCCTCTGACTCAAACCCAGCAGGTGGATTCACTCCTTATTCTCTTTTTTCTCTTTATCTTCCTTTCTGTTTCTGTCAACCTCTTTTTCTCAGGAACCATACATTGCATCTGTGATGCAGTTCGGGAGTTCCCCAAACCACCCCATCCACACCAAGTCATCTGTTCATCTGTCCCCATGATCATGTACCTTGCTAGGCTCTGATGCTTAGCAGGTGGGTGTGGAGTTAGACACCGCCCTGAGAAGCGCTTTTCTTTGGACCATCATTTCCAATGTCCTTCTGGAAGCTTGGATTTGGGTGAGTATCTGTCATACACTGGTTGTGCATACTGTAGACCGGAAGAGTAAGAGAGCAGGCAGTTGAAGGATCTGCACAAAGCAAAGCTTTTAAAAAGATTCCTCATGGCTCAGTATTGGTCACAGTTTGCCACGACCTTGCACATTCACCACAGCTTTGACCAGTATTCAGAGAGAGTGCTTTGAAATATTGTTGCTGTCAGGTGAAACCCTCATATCTCCCAGATGCAAGTTTCTCAGAAACGAAGAAATACAGTCTTGTCCTCAGATTAACCACCATGCATTTTTTTAATGTTTCCAGTGGGTTTTTGTCACTACACAGAGTCTGGTAGAAACATGGAAATTACCAGAATTGAGGGCTTTTAGAGACATAGTTTTCCAAGTTCAAGGAATTTGTATGCCAAGGACTCCAAATTGGATGCACAAATCAAGCTACAATTTTTTTTTCTTAGCAAGCATGCAGTTTATGGTGCAGTAACAGATCTATGTGTATTCTCTGCCTGTTAACATTTACATAGAAAGATCTTTGAAGTCTTTGAGTTATCAGTGTGTGACTGTTGATGGCACACCAGTGTTGTCGAATTAAGAGGTGTGACATGTTAGCCAACACCAACTATGTCCTAACCCACCAAGCTGGCTCCCCCATATACAAAGACAATTATCTTTGGCTTCCAATGGTGCTGATGTAAACATGTAATTTCTGTATTTCCTACCTTTTATATTAGGGGTGTTTGGATCAGTTTTTTTTGTTGTTGCTTATCCAAACCAAAATGTTTACATTTTAATAATTTATTTTTTATTTGAATCAAACAAAAAACAAAATATTCACAGTTAAGGAAATGAATAAAATCTGAGAACTTGTTTTTTCCTTATTTAAAAGTTAATCAAATACTTGATGATAAATGATGTTATTGATGAAGAATCAGTTAATCAATGAATCATTGCAGCTCTCAACAGAATTGCAGTGGCGCGCTTTTTGTCAGCTTAAGGTCGTCATGTGCAATGTGCGAACTAGCTTGAAACAATAACTATTTAACATAACCAACCTTTTAGATCTCTGAAATTCATTGGGTTAACAATATTTTGGTTAGTTTTCTTTATCAGAGATTTCCTTAAAACGTAGAGAGCAACCTGCAAACTGAATTCTTTCAGACACCAGGTAAACCTGACCAGTGAAACCAGACAAGTCAAGCCACTAGTACTTGTAACTGTGTAGAGAATTGTCTCATAGGATTTGCATCGTCTGAATAGCTCTTCTGATCAGCCTTTTCTGTAGACAGCTGATCAAACTAATTAGAACATGCAGTTTATCATATGATAAGTGATTGATAGCTGCAAATGGACTGGACAGAATAGTGAGTTAGAACAAAAGGGACAGCAATCTAGTTTTGAACAGTCTGTGTACAACAAGCTATTGTCACAGTTGTCCACAGAGTGATTGCTTATTGATATTTGCAATACCCCCACCTGTGAAAGCTAATCTTAACTGGTGGAGATACTGCAAATTTGCATGAACACTGAAAATATACTCATCAACAACTCGTTGCCTGGAAACCCCCAGCTCCTTACCACGATTTTCCCCAATGCAGTGTCAGTGGTTTTACACATCTAACCACTCTTGTGTCTCCAGAGAAAGATTAAATGTTTTGCACTTGACATTTTTATCAGTGCTAGAAGAGATATCTTATCACACGTGCGCACACACACAAAAAATGCGGTAGGTTTTAGTAACTGTTCTTCTTTGAGTCTTGCATTGACATTTATTTGGGGCCTCATTTATAAAACGTGTATGTAGGAAACCATACACACGCACGTCCCGCACCTATTGCCCTTAACATATCATCAATTCACAATTCAACGCAGCTTTTGCGAGATTCAGGTAATAGTCATAATTACCTATGAATTTAATATTCTAAGATTGATTGGGAGTGACGGGAAAGTCATGGCAAATGTAGAGAGAAGAACAGGAATTTCACACAATCAGAAATTGAGGGGGAAAAATATATACAGTGTCATCATCGCTAATGCCAAAAAACTGATGGTGGCAGATGCTGTAAATGCAGAAGACCAGTGGTGCTGGTCCACAAAGGTGCTCATTTGATTTCCGCTCCTCTGTGCACTGTGGGTCGGGGGAAAAGAGTCAGTAGCCACCACTTATGTGGGTATCCACCATCACCTGCAAGCTTAGTGAATGGTTAGACATTGTAAGTGAGATTATTATAAGTTCGTGTACACACTTTAATTTTTATAAAGACCAAACTTCCAGTCCAGTTTAAGACATGAATGAGTCATTGATAAACCAATGTAACCCTAAAATTTTTATGAAAGCACCAGCAGTTGCTTGTGCTAGTTAAACACACAGGCATGCGTGGACACAGGCATGCGTGGACACACGCACACACAGGAAAAGGAGAAATGCAACAGATATGTGGCACAGTGATCTAGATATCACACTTCATAATGGGCAGTATTGTTTAATGTCCCTCATTGTTGTCAATTTCCTTTTCCTTACACCGTGAGAAGGCAGAACTCCTGAACACTGAGAAAAGAGAAGTTGGTCTCTAACACACTGAGTTGTATCATTCTCTCTTATCTGTTTCCCTGTTCTGCGTAATGTGGAAGGTGCTGAGGTGACGGGGGGAAATATCTCTGCTACTTCTTCATTACTAGGAGCTTTACAGGAACCTGGCAGGTTTTCCATAACCATCTCTATATCCTGTAATTACCCTTCCGTTTCCTTACTGTTTGTAATACATTAACCACACACACACACACTACTGGTCAAAGGTTTATATCAATCCCGTTTTCCCAGGTCTAGTGAAATGTAAGCATTTCAAGTCAGTGTATAACCCTAAATGATATATAGTATATCACTAAATAAACTTCCCAAAGACAACAATATTTGTCACCAAACTGAAAAATTGTGAGTGTTTCATAGACATTATTTTCAACGACTGAGACATTCTTTAACTCCAGCAGTTAAGCAATTCTTAGATTGCAGCAGTTAAAGCTAATGCAATTTAATTCAGTTTCCCAACTGTTGATAAATAACACATCTGTGTTAATATCTGCGTGGGAACAAACTTTGTTACTAAACCTTCGGATGCATCAGCGAAGTACTGCACTACAGAGAGAAATACTGTATATTGTTACCACAATGGGGAGAAAATGTAAGTGACAAAGTAAGTCAAACTGGTTGGACTTGACAAAAGTTGAAAGCAAAACAGCTTACACTTGTAACAAAAAATTATGCAGGTTTTACAAGCCAACAACAGGACTGTTGATACAATGATGTAGGAATGCTGCCTTTAATTGGTGATCACTTAAGTACAGATAATAAATGTTTTCTTTTCAGCTACAACTGGACAGTTGTAATGTGCACACAACTGTAGAGCACAGATGCATTATTTATATACATTATAAACTTATTTACAAAAATGATAACTTGCACACATGTAATGGAAGGATGGAAGGATTTTAATTACTGGATCAACCTCTTACACTAATACACATTACAATCATTACTACCTGACCTTTCATTGTCATTGAATTACTTAAACAGTAACATCAAATTAGTTTTCTTCCTCTGCACAACTACTACTTCTTTTTTGGCTTCCTTACACCACAGCCTTATCCCTTGTGTCCTCCTCTGTTAGACCAACTGTTCTCAAGTCCTCCTTCACAACATCCACAAACCTTTTCTGTGGTCTTCCTCTTTTCCTCCTGCCCGACGACTCCATCTTCAGCGTCTATGGTCCAAAAAAGTCACTATCCCTCCTCTGCAATTGACCAAACCATCTTAACCTTGACTCTTCTAATCCTGTCCATCCTGGTCACTCCTGATAAAAATCACAGCATCTTCAGCTCTGCCAGATCCAGATCCCATTCCTGTCATAGAAACAGTGCCACTGTCTCCAATCCTTGCATCATAGCAGGTCTTGCTACCATCTTGTGGATCTTCCCTTTCACTGCTATCCTTCTGTCCACACATAACCGGGCACTTGTCTCCACCCACTCCACCCTTCTTGCATCTTTACCATACCACCTGTTTTACTGTCATTCACACAGGTATACAGTCTTGCTCCTACTAACCTTCATTCCTCTTCTCTCCACTACCTCGACCTCTCCAGGCTCTCTTCCACCTTTCCCCTACTATCACTACACATTATAGTATCATCTGCAAACATAGTCCATTGAGGCTTCTGCCTGACCTCATCTATCAACCTGTCCATCACTACTGCAAACAAGAAGGGACTCATCTGTCACTCCAACAGCACACCTCACCACTGTCTCACTGTCTTTAGCCATTTTCCTGCAACACTCTCACATACTTTTCTGCCACTCCCAACTTCCTTATACAGTACCACACTTCTCTCTCAGCACCCAATCCTAAGCTTTCCCTAGATCCACAAAGACACAGTGCAACTCCTTCTGGCCTTCTCTATACTTCTCCATCAACACTCTCAAAGCAAAAATCTCATCTGTGTTACTCCTTTTGGCATGAAACCATAATGCTGCTCACTGATCTTCACTTTCCTTATCCAAACTTCATCTGCATAACTAAATCTTGTAAAAAATATAATTGAAGAATAATGTGACATTATGATCCCCACTGTTATGACTTTTAAATAATGTTAAATGCTGTTGCAAAGGCACAACCTGCCTTATATCACTACTTCATCTGGTGTGTGTGTGTGTGTGGGGGGGGTTGCTGGATGATATAGGAGTCTCTGTTTGTGGGTGTGTGTGCGCTACCTAATCCCTTTTGGATTCAACACCGCCCAGTCACCACTCTTGCCCTGTAACCTCACCCTGGCATGGCTGAGGCTGAGGCTTGTCAGCTCTACAGTTGGAGACACCTGTTGTGCCCACAATTTCAAAGCACCCCTGCCAGCATTCACCCTCTCTCCACCAGCCTCCCAATGGTGATGAGAAATGACATTCCCCTCCCAGCTATTACCACCACCACTGCCAGTCCCACTTCTCCCTCTCCTCTCTCCTTTCTCCTTTCTCTTCTGTGTGCATTTTTGTCACCTCTTGAAACCTCTCTGTCTACTGCAGCCTCTGCCTGAAGTGTTCCACTTCAAACACCACTGTGCAGGTGGATGTCTTTCACTACACCGTGGACACACTCATGTACACACAGAAGACACATGCAGGCTCACAAACAGAGGCAGAGCTATTGAATGGAGCAGCTGCCAGAGAGATCAAGGCATGTCTCCATTATGAGAAAAAAACTGGCAGATTTCATCAAAGACTGCAGTGCTAACAGGAGAAGAGGGTGTCCAGAAAGATGCCAGGTTTCGAGTTGGCACCGCCTCCTGAGAATGATTGTTTGGGCTTGTTGTCGCTGCCATGGTTGCTAACTACCCACTAATCATCTGCTGGCCCAACCATCCAGCTACGTGCAAGTAATGTGACTGCGATTAGTCAGTTATGTTCATCTAAGAAAGGGAGACTTTTGCCGCTGTCCATACATTTCAGGATGATGGGGCTTGAAATCACCCATATGCACCTAGTGATTCTAACTTACACTATCTACATCCACAACATCCTCTGTTACTCCCTTGCACACCTACTTTTACCCTGTGCCTGGAAACATTAAAGTAATGAGCTGTGAGCAGCTCCTAAAACACCACATTTCTTGGCGGCTGTTTTCATTGTGTTAATTAAGTCTTTAGCCTTCACCCCTCACTCCCCCACCCCCTCTTCATCCTCATGTTTTGGCAGAGTGAACTTGGTGAACCGACCAAGTGCTGAGAATTTATTTCCCTCAAATCACTTCCGCTTTTTGCCTGTTAAGCCTCTCTCAATCACACAGGCTCCAGTGCTTTATAGGTACAAGCTCCTTTTAGCTGTTAGATATTGGTATCTCGGTTCCTTTCGACCGCAGCTGAGCTTATTAGCACTTCTTAGATTTTCCAGAAACACTGGATTATGTATGAACAGAGTAGATTCGAGGAGGATATGTTAGAGTTTGTTGATGTAATGTTTTGAGGTGGTTCCTGATTGTTTTTTTCTGTTCTGGTCTGTCTTTTAATGCGTCTTTAATTGTTTAATAATCTATGGGATTTTCATTCTCATAAATCCTTTCCATTTTATTCCCGTTAGCGATCTGATCACAGAATTCAAGACATGAGCATCATATTTCAAAATGATACTTGACACAGTGCAATAATTTAATTAATTTGATACAAATAAACAACACACAAAAGCATATTAGAGAACTGTAAACATGAAGAGTTGAGTCATGATAATAACCTTCTCTCTCTTTGTGTGTGTTTGTGTGCATGGGAGCAGGGTGAAGGTACTGCTATATAGGAGAATTCCTGCTTACTTCATGGCACAGGGTGTGCAGCTGTCGGTTGTTGACCCTGAAGGTGATGCCTACCAGAATTTTGAGGGCTTGCTTGACAACAGGCTGACGGCACAGGTGACACTCTACTCTATACATCACCCTCATCAACTCATCATTCTCTGTGACCTAAACGTTTTCATTCCACATTATTCTGCCACCACATTTCCACAATACTTGTTAAGCTGTAACTTTTTCTTTTACCTGCCTCACCTCACTCTCACCTCTCTGCTCAGCACATTTATCTTTAGATTTAAGTTCCATTAAGGTACAGGTTGGGATTAGGCATTTAAGGCCAATGTATAGTCTCTGTTGATGTATGCTATGGTCTGCACAATGTAAATGTTGTTGACCAATGCCCACAGCAGTATGGGGCCATCCATGTGCAACCCAAAAAAAAATGGTGCCCACGGTAGGGCTGTTCGAACGAATTGCGGGAGTCAAATATAATTTGAAATCAATGATAATCGAATGCTGTAATTACTATTCGAATGTGTATTTTATACACATGTTAAAATGTGGAAACGGAAGCCCAGCCCTCCTTCTTCTGTGTGAAAAACAAAATGCTTTGGTCACGTACGACCCTTGCAGAACAATAAAGTTTTCTGAATCACAATCTCACATACAGTCAGAAATGGCTGACGGCGATAAAACCCCAGAGATCACCACTTTTTAAGTCTGAGAAGGCAAAAATTCCATCTTTTTTTGCCTCCTTCCACATCGCAGGGTTTACAGCTGCTCGTCAGAATGCTATTACGGACAAGCTGGTACGCTTTATTTACAAAGACATGAGACTGATTAACATCGCAGGGGTCTGGTTTCAAAGACTTCATCCAAGAGCTTGAGCCAAGGTACACGGCTCTTAGTTGTGCGACCATCAGCAACAGAGTTGCCACAGAGGCATACACACATTTCATAGACGAGGAGTCGGAGCTGAAAGATATAATTCTCAAATGACCGAAGCTCAGGCAAGCCACACTGCTGAAAACGTTGCCAGATGCATAGACAACAAATTTGGGAGGGTAGAACGCGAGTCAGTGCTCTCCATCACCATGGACAGCGGCTATTATATTAATGCCGTCGAGAGGCACCTGCAGGCCGCCAGTGACGCAGGTGATATTATCATGACACCATATGATATTAAGTTAAAATTTATTAAAATAGTAATTGAAAATAAGGAATGGAATTTTAATTGGACTGTAGAGGAAAATTGTTAGCCCTACCGCATGGACAACTGCACGTTATTGACAGGACAATACAGCACAATGGAATGGAGTCGAATGTGTAAGGTGTGTGTATGTTTGTGGTATGACTAAGAGATCAGCTATGATGCACTTGAGTAAAACGTTGAATAAAAAATATTATTTTCATATCTCCAAAAATGTTTCAATAACATCTTACAGCTCAGTGTAAATATTTATTGCCCTTACCTCTTGTGATTATGAATGGAGGAGGAGAGTTTTGGGGAAATACACGTGTGGTTTTGTCAAGGCTTTTCATCAGAGCTGCCTGTCCTGACACGGGAATGCTTTTCTCTTTCTAGCAGTGTGGGTCAAACCATCAGACAGGTCAAATGCACTGGAACAACTGCATCCATAAATGGCTTTGAACTTCACAACAGGCTTACTCCCTGTTGTATTTGCAAATAAACAATTCCAGGTGGTATCAGAATTTATTCAAATATAAAGTCAAAGGATTGCGGAGTGATTCACATGAATGTTTCCATTTGTTCACAGTATATACAGTATTTCATTTTTCACCATGTATACAGGATTAGTAACAGTCCAACTATGTTTAGACATGAACCATTCAGCACTGCCATGGGTTCTGTGATAATTTTGACACTCCAACAGGCATAAGCTCTGGTTACACCATATAAAAACTACCTTTGTAAGTCCATCCAGGTTTTGTTATTTTAATTTTACCGTTAGAAAATGCCTCTAAATTACTTGCATTTCTTTTGAAATGCCATGATCTCTTTCTATAAGGTTTAAAACGAATACATAACTTAGGCTCATGTTAAAAGGAAGAGATAAATGTTTTTTTTCTTTGTTACATTATGTTTAAATAACCTGTTTTTTTAAGAACTTATTAAACAAGGGTAATGGTTATTACATTTTATTACAGACATTGGAGGCAGCATTTGTCTTGTTTCCACTGTTGATTTCACTGTCACATGTATGTTGAAACAGGACAAAGCATTTATGTGCTATATGTGTATATATATATATATGTATGTATATATATGTATATATATATATATGTGTATATATATATATGTATATATATATGTGTGTGTGTGTGTGTGTATAAGTATGTGTGTACATATATACATATACATACATATATACATATATATGTACAGTGTGTGTATATATGTATGTGTATATATATATATATATACATATATATATATGTATGTATATATATATATATATATATATATCTTAGTTTATATTTTAGCGTAGCAGATGTCAGTAGTGTCTATCCTGTTATCACTCCAACATGAAAGCTAAAGAGCCAAAGAAGTCGCAACTGTGAGTAAACTTTAACCTTGTGAATGTCCTGTATCTGTAACATTCCTCCTCTGCTTGGTCTCTTCCTCTTTCCTTTCCTTGTTCCTGCTGTTTTCTCTCATGTTTCTCGCCCTCAGCGCCTGCCACCACTACAACTTCCCTGTCTGTGACTGGGCAGGCTCAGTGTGACATCAGTGTAACAATAACTGAGGGAACAACCTACACGTTACATGATCAGTGCTTAACATAAACCTGTGGAGAAAACACCAATACTGAAATAGATTCAAGAAAGTCACAAAAAATACAACAAAAAATCTGTTCTGCTAGGTAACAGGGGAGAGGGTGAGGCACTTTCTGTAAGGTTAGTTTGTTAGTAATGCTGTGGGCGGCTGGGTAGGTTGGCAGCCACACCACTGCAGCATTGGTGTTGAGATCACAATTGTAAGAATGGAGCTCTGACATCACCGACTGATAAATTAGCACTTCCCCCCGAAACTGTGAGAAAATAAGCGATATAATAGAATATCAGAAGAAATTGGCAGTGTAAGGAATTGTAGTGTCTGTTTAAATGAACATCTCAGCATTGTAGAGTTCCCACATGTTTTTTTCCAAACAAATCAAGTGTTATGCAGGAGGAGCATCGCCTATTAGCCTCACATCCATGTGAGGGCAGATTAGAATTGAAGCTGCATGCTGCTGTCTCTGCCTTATTCTCACTCTCTCTCTCTCTCTGACATCATCTCTTTTTGTCTCTCTCTTCTTATTCTCTCTCGCACTGTTTTTCTCCCACTCTTAAGTCCCTCTCTCTCTCTCTCTCTCTCTCTCTCTCTCTCTCTCTCTCTCTCTCTCTCTCCCTCTCTCTCTTGCGCTCTCTGGTGATGTCTGGCAACCATGTGTATGTATGTATGTAATGTGTGCTTGTGTGATTGGATTGCATCTGGAGACAGGTTGCTTGCACCAGCGAGGACCTGCCACACACGGAAACATTTTTTTTCACTCTTGCAGAGCTTTTACTATTTCTTGGATGTTCTCAGGGTTCCATCTTTCACTTCAGGAGATCCCGCAACCCCGTCCTGATTTTCACAATTCCACTTTTTACCTTTTTTTTATCTCTTTTACATCTTGTTAAGGTAGAGAAGGAGTCATTCATTCGCTGTGAATTTGAGTTTGTGATTAAGAGCTGAAAATACGTTTGTAGTAGATGAAAAGTAAAAACCGTCTTCATCGGAATTGGATTTGATAAACTGAGCTTGGATTGGTGAAACTTTGCTATCGGATAATTGAGCTTTGACAGGAAGTAGTTATTTTTAGGGCTGTGATCTGTTCTTCAACACCCCCCACAAACACACACATATACCTCTTTCCACTCTGTAAGATCACAGCTGGATCAAGAGGCAGACTACATCCTCAGAGGGTTTTAGGTGCCAGCAGTTTGACTTAAACCCAGTGGAATTTCTCACAGTCTATGAGAACATGTGCCAACTTCCTGCCACAAGCGCACGTGATGCACAGTACCAGAGCACCCAGGGTTTTTTTCTCATTCATTCAACAGAGCTATTCAAGAATAATGAAGTCATGCCTTTTCTAACGGCTCCAGACGCTGATGTCATGAACATCAGCTTTTTTTTCCCCCCCCTCTCAGATCTTTAGCTCAGTACCAGAGCACTCATTGTGCTGGACCGGAATCTTCAGTAAAGCATCCTGCATGGATCAAGTCCATGACTGCTTGTAACCTCCACTTGTAACACAAAGGGTTAACAGGCTGTGAATTCTTGATTGCCAACTCCCAGGATCGTATCTCCTGTAACTCAAATCAGGGCCATCTGCGCTGGGCGTATGCCTGCCTTCCCCCCTGGCCTACTGCACTCAAAGGCTCTCTGTGCTGTGGTTTGCCCGGCCCCGTCATGTGACTTCTCTGAAAGTGCCCCCTCCCTCCTCCTCCCTCTTTATTTCCAGTAAACTGTTTGAAAGGAGGGGGTGAGTCAGAGTAAAACCAGCTTCCCTTTAACCACAGCTTGTTAAAGAATTTGTCAACGTGGACTCAGGGGTGCATTTTTTTGCATTTTGTGTGTATGTGTGTGCACGAGTGCGTGTGTGCGCGTGCCAGATAAAATGAATGCGTAGCTTTTCTTTTCTTGAAAAACGATTGTAGCTTTGAATATATCAGGACTCCGTAATCACTCCACTTATGTCAGAGAGCGCAGGCGCGGGCTTGTCAGGAGTTAATGAGATGAACTTTAACCGTCTTCATGTCGGGGGGCTCATGGCCACTCCGGAGCTGTGTGTCCTCAGTGTGAAAGACTTTCATTGAGAAAAAAAAGAAAGCAGAGAGCAGCAGAGAAAAAAATGTGTGTGGGTGTTGACTTGTGTATAGGCTATGCATAGATTTTTCCTTCGCTGACACTTTTTTCCACATGGAGAGCGGTGCCTTGTCACTGCCTGCTTTTTGTCTGTATTCGAATGCTGTATCCTGCCAGTTCATTCAAAGCCATACTTAACATGCTTCATTTGCCAACTTGTTCACAATGAAAATCCATAATAAACAGATATCATGTCACATAATGCAATAATCTATTTGTGATCAAAAACGGGCAAAGACCAAACTCCACTGCCATAGTTAAATTAAAATATGAATGCTTGGAACTGACCCTGTTTATGTTCAGTGTATCAACATACATCAATATAAAAAGAATGCTGCTTAAAATTTAGAAATGGTTAATGCTTTAGGGTGAAAAACTATTTCTTAGATTAACTGTCGTCACCTGAAATCTGGAAACAGACCTTCAAATCATCATAATACATGTAAAACACACTGAAGTTCGTCTTCACAAATTTCCCTCTAGGACACATTTTTTGGCCATTTACCAGATAATTTAATATTTTTAATATTACATAATTTCTTTAATGCTAATCTCATCATGAATACCCCTGTATTTCTTATGTTTTCGAATGTTAATTTATCATAGATGAGGACAGAACAAACGTAACAGCATTACCACCAAGAATCACGGAGGGGCAGTGTAGCCAATCGGTGAAACGAGATAAAACCAGAAGAAGAAATTTCAACAAGGGTGGAACTGAGGAGTCACTCTGCTGTTGGTAAGAGACTGAACGTTAAGAATGTGGCCACTCCAATCATAAATCCAAAGGGATGTCACATCAAATTTGAATAGTATTCCCCACAGAGGTCAGCTCCATGGGGGGTGACTGTGCAGACTGCTGAGTAAAGCATCTGTGCTCGAGCAGCCAATCCTCGAACCTAAACCTCCATGGTTTTAATGATGCTGCACCCTTGAAAAGATCTTATCAAATGTAATTGCCGCTTAGCCCAGCCCTACAGGCCACCAGTGATGGGATGGAGGTGGGGTGGGGGTTCGGGAAGTTGCAGGCAGCCCTTGGCAAGTTCATAAACACAAACACACACTCTTACACCCTCCCCTTTACCTCCTCGGGGACCCTTTGTTCACACTGGTGATATGTTCATGCTTGCTCTCACTGCATAAGCCAAAAGATTGTCTATATTATATTAATGTAAACAATGCATGTCATGATGTCATAAAATGAATGGGAGTAGCAGGCTGTTTCCATGGCACTGATTGGTTCTGTCTGTGATCATGTCCCATATCCCCGGTTCAGCTGTGAACTAGTAATACACATTCCTCCCCGTCTCCTCCAGCTGAGCAACTTTTTATTTCTTTCCCTCTTTAACACACACACTGAGGGATTGACTAGAATTAAATCTACAGGCTTGTCCAAGGAGAAACCATCATGATTGGACATCAGGAAAGGCAGAAATTCAAATCATGAACCAATCAGATTCTGTGTCTTTTTGCTCCCCCCACCATCACCTTATTAGGGGACCTCCCATGTCTCTCAAATTTCCTGTCCACTGGGTTGCACCCCATAAAGAATGTCATCAAAACTGTACTGGTGTTGTTGACCATATTAGGTATGATCATGTATTGCCAGCCCCCTTCTGATTCTCTCATCGTTTCTAAGTAGAACAGTGTTTCAGAAACAGAGGCCTTACTTTCTACAAGAAAACCATTTTTTTTGTCTTTTGGATTAAACTAGTTTTAAATTTTTCTTAGTATTCTTTATCACTCAGATTTCTGGTAAATTATGATGCTTTCACAAACAGGAATTAAGGATATTTACATTTACAACAATTAAACTATCCACTGTCTACTGACAATTAATTATTTTGAAAGTTTTAAATTCAAATATACAGTTCATTAATATTTTGTGCAAACTTGTCCGCACAAAAAGAATAAAAAAACAGGATAAAAACTACTAAACTGGAGAATCTTGAGGTCATTATTACAATCAAAATGTATCAGCAATTACTTTAAAAGTGTGTATGTTCTTTAGAGGCTGTCTCTCTTTGGAACAAATGCCTGCCAAATCATGTAGTTAAGAAAAGCAATACAATATTTCTTTTTACATTAAAATGTTCTAGGCAATAAGTTTGAAGTTAAATACAAAAGGCACAAAAAGTTGATATTAATAAAGAATATATGTATTTCATGTTCTTAATGCACACAATAAATACATAAATTAAAGCATCCCATATATAATACAATTTGAGTGCTGAAATATAGAAAATATGTCAGAATGCATTAAACACATTTGCCTTTATTCTGCAACATATTATCGAAGGTATTTAAAACGAGGCAGTAAATGTTATGCAGTATAAGATGTATCAAAAAATAAATTGTGCAACATGCCACAAACATCGTATTGTTTTTCATGGTTAAAGAGTTAAATATAAGCTCAAACAAATCTAGAAATAATAACAATAATAATTAAGAATAAATGCCATTGTCTATTTTATCTGCTCCCAAATGATCAACGTTGTAACATTTCAAGGCCTGAAAATAAAACAATGTTATACATTTAAAGTTATATCAGCCCAGAATCAAACAATTACTTTGAAAAATACTCATAATAATTAAACAGTTTAATTTTACAATGGCAAATCTATGGAAACAATAATTATTTATTTATTTACCTACATATGTCTTCCAAAAATATGAAAAGTCCTATATCAGGGGTTTCCCCCCCGCTGCATTCCTAATATATTCCCAGAACTCGAACTGAGGTTAATCCTCCTTCCAGAAAAGTTATTTGGGGAAAAATCTGTGTCAATGCTTTGAAAAGAGGCTTTTGTGGAGCTGTCAGGAAGGATAGAGCAAGACCTGCAGAAAAAATGTAAGAATCTATGAGTCACAACAGTCTGTTGTCTTTATCTCACGTTCCCAGTGACAATGGAATAAATAACTTGCACCAGAGTTTAGGAACATTCACACTAAAACTAGTTTGTAATTTATAGTTTACAATGAAGAGGCAGTTTATAGAGATACGCCTTGTAATTATGTTACATTATATGGCAGGTGAATCTGCATTTTCTGCTATAAATTATTGGTTAAAAGGGACATTGAAACTGATATTTTTCATTCACATATTTAAATGTGTATCATAAATCTGTAAAAGGTTGTTAGTTATTGTTTTTTTTGTGTCATAAATGTTATCAGTCATTTCCCACCATTTTATTGTCACTTGTACGTTTTACATTTATTTAGCACAACGTTATTAAATAACAATGAAATCTGTGTGAATGCTGTACAAAAATAATGTTTGAATACTTGGTTTTAAAGATATTATCTTTTGTAAATATGTTCAGAAAGATTTAGAAACTGATATTGAACAATTCACTTGATGAAACACATTCTGATGCCCATTATATTAAAATAAAATTGAATAAAATAATGAAGTTTATAAGTTTGCTCTGCTATATATGTTTTTTCTGAGGGAAGCATTTGTTTTGTCAGATGCTATCTTATTTAATAATTAATTCAACTGTTTTGCTCAGGACATGAAATAGGGAAAGCGTCTGTCACAGCTGCTGCTCCTTTGAACTCTTTTGGAAATTGGCACAGATGAAGAAAATACTTTTTTCTAACATTTTTCGTTTCTTCCAAACACAAACATGTTTTTAGGTAGAAAATGGAAAGACTCAATATCAGTGCACACCTAGAAATGAGTAAACAAACTGAAAACAACACTCAGATGAGGGAGACATTCCCGTTATGTGATGCAGATTCCCGTTATGTGATGTTCTCTCAAATCAAGTTGTTTGGCATTTGTTTTGGCAAGACATGTGCATGGGTTTAAAATAATTTACTAAAATCACTTCAAAAACAACATTTGAGCTTGTTCCACACATTTCTTTCACACACACACATGCTCTCTCTCTCTCTCTCTCCCTCAAACACACACACTCTGTGATATTCCCCCTTTCTCATACATGCTTGGAAAAACTTTTAATTTAAACTCTTAATTTGTTGTTTAATAATTGGCTCACAATACAAATGACTGATTTCCCTTATCTGTCTGAAATCTACTAGAAATTAATACATTTGAAATACAGTCAATCTTTTTAAACTGTAGCTTATCTCTCAGACATAATCAAATATTTAAAAAGACGTTTCAAAGAGGCACTGCAGCAGTAAAATTGAAGAAAATAATTGTTGTGTAATTTGCCATTTTGTGAAAGTATACAAAGTAGATCTGTGATGTGTCCTGTGTAAAACATATTTACTGTATAGTTAATGTTATCTATGTGACCTGTACCAGCTTAACATCAAGGTTGTGCTGAAAGTTTAATCACATTTTGTCATTTTTTTCAGGATTTTGCCTCCAGAGTAAATGTGTTGATGAGTGCAGAGATGTGTCCACAATATTGGGTTTCTTGGATTTATGGCCTATGCCATGTGAGTAAAATCATTATCCCCCCATAGAGTTATCTTCACTCCATCAATGATGTTTAGCAGCCATAATATTTTTTTCCTGTCCAAACATAACCTATATTTACAAGTCGGAGGGAATTAGAAGTAATTATTCAGTACAGTATGAACAAAAAATAATTAAACTAACTTTTTCTTGTGGTATTGTCAGTAACTAGCCAAATGGATACCTAGATAGTGAGATGAGGAGAATGCCACTTAATAAAAGAAAATACTGCATGTATTTACAAATGTATTAAACATATTGTATTATAATATTATGCTATTTAATTGTCCACTTTGTTTTCAACAGAAACCATATCCTTTCTTGGTCTTAGAAGGAATATTGTGGACATTTTCTGGTCCGTTCTGGATTCTTTTTTCTTTCATTTTTTGCTTCTCTCATTGGCAAATTAACATGCTCATTCAGGTAAGCTACATTAAAGAATATAAAAACATATTTAATATTAATTAAATTTTTTTTTACTTAGATGTGGTGAAGCAGGGTGTGACAGCACAGTATTTATAGTATATAGTACTCTTCTGTCTTCCATGTTTTCTCTTTATTGCTGCAGAGAAAGTTTTTTGTGTGTGTAAGTTAAAGGTTTGCATCTTAAGTGTTCAGTGGGATATGTGTAATTAATAATGAATCACACTCATGAACAGCATCTCTCCTACTATACTCAGCTTGTAGTGAGGAGGCCATTTTGTGGAGGCATAGTAGGGAGAGTCAACCATTTTGTGACTGCAGCTGCTGCAGCCTCAGTGCATTGTACAGTAGACTGGTCAGACGACAGCTCACTGAGAATTTATGGGAAAGCGAGACATCCATCCTAACCCTTGAATAAGAAACTGCTGTTAAAAGACTTGGCATCAAAAAACGTTTCTTCTAATCCTGGAAAATCCTCAATTTGCGTCCAGGAATTTGCAGTATGTCTGTGATTACCGTCAGGGGCTCAACTTTCTGTTTTCTAAGCAAAAGCTGGAGTTTGGTCATTGTGACACAGAGAGGAAGGGTTAAACGCTAAGCTTTTTTTCCACTCGGCCTCATGCCTTACCATACGCAAAATGCATTGTCCTGCACCACACTAGGAAAAAGGTGGAGGGGTTAGCAGTGAACCTAGTGAGTGTAAGCTAAAGCAGATAAACATTGTCTGTGGGAGGTGATGTAGAAAGAGAGAAGGAGAGATGGGGTGGAGGGGAGTGGGGGTTGCAGGCATGGCCAACACAGTCACACACACAGGACCAGATTATACCCATGGAGTCCCAGGGGCCTCTTCTGACAGAGGTGCCTTCCTCCCTATGCCACAGAAAGACTTCACCGGAACCTCTGGCATGTCTGGGCCCCCCAGTCCCTCCTGGTTTCATTTTCTTCAGCCTCACATTTCATTCATAATGCAAATTATTCAGTAGCTTAGTAGTTAAGAGTAAGCAGAAAACAACAAGTATAAGATGAAAGTTCATAAACAGCAGGCGATGTTCTCTTTCATGAGCTAAGATGGAACAAATGGGGTTTAAGAGAGAGCAGGGTTTGCACCTGTGCTTCAGGTGTATTCTCATCACTCTTTCAATTATGTGCTGTTTCCACCTAGTATGTCTTTCAAGCTCTTGAATGTTAACATCCGCTGGTTTGTAATGCAGCTTGTCATTGTTAGATTCTGGCTGTTGCCATGGAAATACTCATTTCAGGCTTTTGAGATAGGAGTAGAGGTGTGGCAGAGAAAGTAGACCTTTATTTTGCAAGAGTGAAATAAGAGAACACCCTTTGACATGAATGACTGTATTATCCAATTTTAAAGCAGGGTGCTGTCACTTCTATTTCACCGTAAATTCTCCAGTGCAGCTCGTAGTTCTTATATTGTGTAAATAATTATGAGAACTGATGTCATGTTCTCCCCTCGTGTGTATGTGTGACAAAGTGGTGATGACAGGAATGTGTGTCACTCGTATCGGCTTGAATATGAATTCACCAAGTCCACGCTGTGTCATCATTAGCTTCCAGGCAGACGCATAAGTCATCTTTTTTTTTCTGTTGGCCATTTTGTTGTCTCTGGATAGTTAAGTTGCATGTGTGTATTGAGGAGATGTGCGTGCAAATGAATCAGTGTTTGTATTTATGTGTAAGACATAGATAATAGGTCATATTGAAAGGAGACAGATTTGATGTCAACACCCACCCCAATCAAGCAGTGTACAATATGGATGACCACTTGACGGGTTTCTTAACATCAACACTGTTACTGTTAAAAGACCCTGTCACAGTTTCAATGAGATTAATAATGTATCCATTGTGATATCTTAGTGCAGTGTCTGCATGTCACAATAGTGCAGTATAACCATATAAAAATGAGGCCTGCACATTTTTATTGTAGCCTATAATATATAGTCTAATAACACATTTATTGGTTAAGTTTTAATTTTATTTTATATATATCTTCAAATTATGTTGGAACAAATCTGTATGTTGTGAATATTACACTTCCATAATCCAGACAAATCAGAGAATTTTAGATTTTTCA